>NW_009628373.1:7906-8599 GCF_000690535.1 Cariama cristata | reverse complement strand
ACAGATTTTTATAATAAAAAAAAGTTTCAGGTTAAAAAAAAAAAAAAACACAACAAAAAAAACCAAACACACACACACACAAACAACCCACACACCACACAAAAACCACACCAACAAACAAACAAACAACCGCAAGCTAAAATTTCTTTCCCTGTAGTGCTGGAAGCTCTCTACTGGGGCTTCTGCTTGTTTGTGGATAAAATGACACTGAAAAAGAGGGGTATTTTTCATCTTAGAGTTTTTGTCTTTTCTCAGAGGAGTTTACAGAAGTATTTCCGTTACCTTGACCATCTAAAAACTTGTGCTAAACATATGATTATACTGTGTGATCAAGTCTATTTCTCTCTGAGAAATACAGCTTTGCTCCTGGCATTCAGGAGCTGAAACTACACACAGATTAACTGGACATTTCTGAGTTATCATCAAGTATTGCTCTGGATGCGTTTGGGCAACAGCCAAGCTTCAAGCAAGGAAGATAATTAAGCAGAGAAAGAACAGAGCATGTATTTTGTAAAAGGTTTTTAATATATCATTTGTTTCCTTGTTGGGCAAAGATCTTTTGAAGCACTTGGGCCATGGCCGTCTCCTGTCCATAGGTCTCTCTCTATCCAAAGCGTACGCTACAGGCTGTCCAGCTGATGATGTGCTGCTCGTGGTGAAGCCCTGTACAGCGAGGGCTCTGCTCCTTCTGCA
>NW_009628373.1:0-7875 GCF_000690535.1 Cariama cristata | reverse complement strand
CGTTTTTGCTCCTGTTGGCGCCTACCGAAGCCTCCTCCTGTGCTGGCTCCCGACGCAGAGCTTTCCTTGTCCTGTCCCTGGCAGCACCCAACGCCCAGTAACAACCGAGGAATGTCCATCGGCAGGGGTGCGACAGGGCTGAGCTTTGCTCTGCGTCGTTTTACAGGTTTTAACCACCATCCTTGTAAAACTGGAGTATGTTTCTGTTTGAAGGGGGTATTCAAACAAGTTAAATCCTAAACAGTGTACTTTAGTTTACCTCGGTAACTTACCTTGTCCAGTTTTTCCTAAATCTGCAGCAAAACAAGCCTTAGGCACAGCATTTAGCTTTTCAAGCTGCTGCTCCTCCTCCGGAAACTCTCACTGACTGACTGTTGGTTCCTTCAATAACAAAAAAATGCAACAAAACAATAGGTTGAATCAGGACAATAGGCCATTGTTTTTTTTAGGTAAAAAGCAGTGAAATAATGATGAGAGAGTTTATTTTCCTGGTGATGTTTTCCATCCTGTTGCTTTGCTCCGCTTACGCACATCTGTAGGTTATGGGCTTCTGCAATGTAGTTTTGGTTCCCTTCTACACAGCCACATTTGGAGACTTAATTATCTCAGGAACTGTGTTGTAACTGAGGGGTTTGTTTTCATTTTTAAAGTCATGCTTTGTTATTTATAAACTCAAAACTGTAATTATGGACAGAAGAGCAAACCAGGGACAATTAAAATAATTATCTGTGCCTTCCTTGGAGTTGCACGGAAATGTCTGTTGACTGCATTTCAGAACTGTTCTATTCATAGTGCGGTCCCCAGCACCATGGGGATTGCTGTGAAGACAAATTTAAACTTAAAAAATAATAGAGCTATCATTTGATATTTTAGCCTGATTAGACAATAGAGCTCATAACAGCCTAGACTATGGGTGCTTTAATTATACTGGGGCAGGACAAACACGATCAGTAGAAAGAAAGATTCACGTGTGGCTCTCGCAGCTATTGGGGAGAGAGAGTTCTGATATTTTTCTATTAAATTGTGCCCCAAAATACAACGGTGTTATAATTCAGTCTCGCACACACTGAGCTATCCAGCTTAGAAATAGCCAAAGACTGTTGGAAACAAGTAAGTGTTGTTTTCAGCCATAGTTTTCCTAGTAGCATCCTTACAAGAAAAATAAGTAAGGGTTTTCCCTCCATCTCGTCCAGGGACATTCAGAAAACCATACCCATGCCTTACTCGGCCCCGCGGGTGCCTTGGCCCTACCTCCGTGGGCTGTGGGGTAATACCCACGGCACCAGCCGGCCACCCGTGGAGCTGCCATATGGGTATGGAAGTCTGAGCAACAGGTTTTGTAGAAGTCATTTCAAACGGCTGCTTGATACCCACGCACCTTCTGTAGCGTCGTCTCCACAGTGTCCCTTCAGGCCACGCAGGCTGGAACCTGCATGGTTCTGACCCATCCACCTCCCAAAAACACTCTTCCAGGTCAGTTTTAGTTGAGAGCTGACAAGGATCCTTCTACTGTTATGTGCACAGGATTTGTTATATTGTTTTAGTAGTGACGATAATTCAAGGAGAGTGGGAATAACCCTCTCTTTTGTCCTAGCTTTTCCCCCACTCCATCTACTTAACAATCTGCAGAATCTCTTGAGCTATTACATCTTTGGTCCTTCATTTTACATTTTAAGTAGAAGATTTGTTAAAAATAATCCACACTGGCATGCATCTTGTCTCATGGTATGAAGGGGCTGAGCCACAGAAACTGCCACCGTACGTTCCCTGGGGCCACCCTCCTTCTGAGGCCTTCATCAAGAAGGGTTTAAAACTTAAAGTTTTAAGGTAAGTGTAGATGTGGCCCTTCTTGTGACCTGGATGCAATTGCAGGTGTGGGAACTCAGCATTTGCATCCACTCTGAGCAATTTTGTGACATGGCAGAACCCCAGCTTTATAAGGCAGCTCGCTGTGCTTATCTCTGCGTTTGCTAAAGCATGTTAAGAACCATACGGTTGTTTATTATTGGAAGATCTGCTTTTTGTAGTGACTAAATACTTTGTTATTGCTACTGCTGAACTGCTTCCATAATGACATTGAAATACTTCAGACTACATACAATGGGTTTCTTCACTTGTGTTTTAAAACTCAAAATCCTGGAATTCCAGTTGCCATGAACGTGAAAATAAAGTGTACGTGTGTAGTGATGTTCAGTTTGCACAAGCAGTGCCCATCTCAAGTCTGAACTCATTAATAAAGTGCATCCATTAAATATTGTTCTCTGTCAACCATCTTGTCTATTTAAATAGTGACTTTTAATTTTATTCCTCATAAGCCACTTACTCTCGTCACACCGCTGCCTCCAGCTTAACACAACTACGCCAAGGAAGGAGGGGAGCTCGGCCACGTCCTGGTCAGGTGCCAGAGGTCAAGCTGATTTGTGTTTGGGGAAGGACACACCAGGCCAACATCACGTCCCGGTTCCAAAATACCTTGCTGTTGCTTTTGGTCCTTGGTGTGAAAGGCTGGATCAGATGCGAGGGTCAGTTGGACGCTTTCCACTTCTCAGCTGGATTTGTGTGAAGCAGTTATCAGGAGGAAGAATATTTTTATCTGCAAGCTCCTTGGGGTGGGATTTAGATACAAGCAATGCAAAAGCTTCAGTTACTATGGGTGTTAAATCAACTGGACCATAACACAGCAGAAAACATCCCAGGAGCGGGAATAAATAAAATGGGGAACTGGGGAAGAAATTGGGCATTTCGGGCACATACTGGATGTTGCTCATGTTTTCTGAATAGCTAAATGAAGCCCTAACCATATGATTTGGATTAGAACTGGGGTTTTACCGCACTTCTCATGGCTAGATTGCCAAACAAACAGCTTTTCAGCGAGGAACTGACCCGTACGGACCAGGTCTGGAGCACCGGGTTTGTGCTTCGGGGGCACCTGGGTCTGCCCCGCTGGCGGCCGCCCGACCACCCAGAGCTGGCGCCTGCCCACTCCCCCCCCTCCACCCAGTTACCGGGGTGGCCAGGGAGGGTAACTAGCTTCACCCCTTTTGACATGCAGTTTTTCCATATAGTTTTCTTTTGAGACAGTATTTCAGAGGAAAATTTTAAGGCCAGGACCCCCCCTGCTTGAGAGAGTTGAAGTGGAAACACTGAAAGCCCCTTCCTTCGAGCACTTGTCCTGAGACCAGGACTGCTGTGCTACACGTTACCATACTCTGTGGGTTCACAGCCCGAGTGTTTATGTAAAGTAAGATAAATTCAAATGTTTCCACAAGTGTGGTCATAATAATAGTTCCCTGCTCCATGCACTTGAGTGGAATATATTCCATATACACAAACATCAGGGAGTATATTTGTGCATGCAAATTTTATGCAAAATCTTCTATATTTGCTTCCCAAGTAAACTTTTTAACTTAAACCTATGAGTAATGATTGGGAAGAGGTGCGCTGCTACCTGCCAGCATAGGCTCAACTGGACAAGACCCTGAAGAACCTTTTTTCGGCCAGCCCTGCACGAGGTGCTCTCCGGGCCCCTTCCACGTTAAGCTGTTCCGCGCATCTCCGACGCCAGCAGGAAAAGTCGGTGCTGAGGAAGCACAGAGCCGGAATACACACACGAGAGGGACTGCAAGAACTTTTCTCTGCAGCATGCTAATAAAAGAGAGGATGTATCAAATACAAGTCATGCTCACTTTTATGTAATACACTAAATCAAAGTTTAAGTTATGACATTTTAAAAGCTGTTTCCCACTGGGCAATTCCCATCATGGTATTGCAACTCAATTACCGTCAACATCTGGTCAAAGTTAAATTCCTAATGCCAAAGATGGCTTTCAGCTTTTCAGGACACAGCCTCTTAGCAGCCCAGATAACACAGCACCCGTGTGTTCTCGTCACATGCACAGTTTATTTTCCAGAAAAATTTGATTACGGCTGTATTTGTACCAAACATGTATTACATACATGACATGTACCTATACCACTATATGAATTCTAGGATGTTCCCTTCCAGTTTCATTTCACCAAAAGGCCCGAGGGGCAACCCGCGAGGGGGGAAGGAAGCCCCGTGTCCGACTCGTGGCAGCGGAGCAGCTCCCACCCAGCTGCCCGCCAGCCCCAGCCTCTGCACGGAGAGAACGTCCCTGCGCTTGCCGGTTCCACGGCTCGGGTGTTACCCACCCCTTCCCACCCAGCTCCAGCTCACCGCGAGCACGTTGCACCTTGGTGTCCACTGCGGTCAGAAAAAGCTGTATTTGCCAACCTGTTTTTTCAGGTGTTTGAGGTAAAAGTGAACTCCCGAGGAAGGTTTTTGGGGAGTGCAACAAAACCAACATCTCCTAGCTCCAGTCTGCTCTTTATGGCATTAGCCTAAGGTAGCAGCCTAATGAACCAAGCCCTGCGCATCAGTTCCATAGAGTTGTTGATTTTTTCCCCCCCTCCCTATATTCACTAAGTTCAACCGCTGTCGTTCAGTATCAGGTACTAGTGCCTGGAGAAAGCTTGTAGTTCACCCAGGATGAAACCTGGATCTAATTCCTCTCCTAGAACTACTAAAAGTCAGACAGACTTTAAAAGATCCCAGTTTGTTAGTATGCAACCAAGTATGCAAGTTATTTAATTCTTATTAGTAAGTGGAAAATGGAAAAGAATAAATAAAACAACAAAAATAATTAAGATGGCAAGTGAAGGAACAAGCACAGGAGCCAAACTGGCTCTTTGAGGACAGAATTGTATGAAAGCAGCAGATGTAAATCAAGATGAGTCCAAGAAGTTATTTCACTAAATCTCACTTGAAAAATTCCTTTAAATTGAGCAGAATATAACTTCACAGAATCGATTGGGTTGGGAGAGACCTCTGGGATCAGAGTCCAACCTTTGTCCTAACACCACCATGTCAACAAGACCATGGCACTAAGTGCCACGTCCAGTCTTTTCTTAAGGCTATAAAAAAAGCACATTTACCTGCAAATTCCTACTGAACAGGGAAAAGATGCTCTCACAGAGCCATCAAAGCTTACTTTTAATATTAATTTGGTTTTAAAGAGAGACACTAAATCAGCACAATGAAATCAAACAGTGATAAGAAATAATAGAAAGAAAGATGAGCAGTAAGTGAAAGACGTCAGCAATTTAAAAAAAGTAATCTAAAAGAGAAGGATATACTTGGAAAGTTAACACTACTGGAGAAGACCGGGAGCCAATGCTTTAATTCACAGCCAGCGTGCTGTTTCCCATCAATTGTGCCTCACAGTGTCGGTTACCAGACCCCAGAGACAGGAGGAAGATCTTACCTTGAGCTTCCACCCGGCATCGCCTGCAGCGACCGCAGGGAACCACGAGCCCGGCGGCAGTCGCCATGGAGGAGGCACCAGCCTCAGCCTCCCGCCTGTACGGGGTCCTCCTCACCCCTGCCCCCGCGGCGTGCTGTTTCCCATCAATTGTGCCTCACAGTGTCGGTTACCAGACCCCAGAGACAGGAGGAAGATCTTACCTTGAGCTTCCACCCGGCATCGCCTGCAGCGACCGCAGGGAACCACGAGCCCGGCGGCAGTCGCCATGGAGGAGGCACCAGCCTCAGCCTCCCGCCTGTACGGGGTCCTCCTCACCCCTGCCCCCGCGGCGGGGGACACTGCACCAGACCACCCCGCACCAGACCACCCCACCTTCTGCTGTCCCATGACTCCATTTGCTCAGCAACAAACCACACACCCGCTTGGAAGGAGAACCTGAAGAGTTATGCCCGCTATGACCGTAGGATTTAAACGTGTCCGGGAGCTGCATAGACAACCTGCAATTGCCCAACTGAGAGCGTCACGAGCTGTGTAAGAGACAGACGGTCTGTTTTCCAGAAAGGGCCAACAGCGTCGCCATCCCAACACCACACTGGGAGAAAAGAGTTGCCCAAAGTACCGCTTTTCTGCTGGTACTCTAGTTTTGTCCCTTGAAGCTCTGACCAAAAAAAATAAAAAGCCCTAAAACCCCCAAACCTCACTTTCTCCCAATGGGAGGATCCCACCAAATACGTTTGTGTGTCTGTGAATGCATTCTTGCCCCAAGCATCTCTAATGGTTTTTCCACTGAAGACAAGCAGAGAAAACCTGACAGGAGAGTACACTGTTCAATCCTGTATAAAGGATGATGAAGTGGACCTACAGGGCCGTATCCAAGCATTTATAGATACAAGCCTGGGTGCGCAGGAGCAATTAGGCTTGCATACATGGGAAAACACGTTTGGGGAGGACCTTTTCAGTTCATAACTCCTGTGAAATCGCCACGGTACCCAGCTGCGGGGGCAGATGGACGCTGGAAGAGCCATACCTTACTTAGTGCGTCTGAAATGGAAGAGATCCAAATAACCATTTGCTCATGTGCATAAACTTGAATCTTAAATTTAGCAGCATTTCACCTTCTGACCCTGAATTTCACATTGCCTTAACCAGCTTGACTTGAGCCTGAACAGCTACAGAAATGTTTACAGCCACTCGCTGCAGCAAGATTAAAGAAAGCCTCGCCTGGATCTTGAAACCAATGTCTGGGCACCGTTCAGAGGCCATCGGCACTGGAACCCGTTCGACTGGAGCTTCCTCACCACAGACGTTTGCCATCGTGCCACCGAGCCCCAGGGCTGGCCAGGGCACCCTCCCTGCAGCATCCCACCCTACAAACAGGGCAAATCCTGCTCCCCACAGCCCGCTCCAGGTGAGGACGTAGGATGCTTAGATTAACGAGAGACATACACAGCAAATTTGAAAAAAAAAAAAAAACACCCACACACCAAAAACCCTCTCTCAAGATTCATAAACTTAAATGCTGGACTCAAAAAAAAAAATCAAACACATACTTTAAATTCCATGTGCTTTGTTTAAATGCCAGTGCCCAGCAGGCAAATAATGACAACTAGAATTTATAACATACAAGTACCAATACGAACAGGCTCAGCAGTTCTGTTCTGTTAAGCCCCACACTAGCTATTATCAGATTTACACTTGGGTTTTTTGTCATGTCTAAGTAGCAGCTGTGAGTTGTGCCAGAAGCTTGTAGTCGTTCAGCTGGCAGGTGGGGAAGCCCCCGAGCATCGCAGTTTGTTCGCTAACAGTCGCCCGGCTTTGCATCCCAGTCCACCTGTTGTCAATCAGTTCAGGGTTCATATCACCCCTGCACTGTACTTGGTGTGCTAACGGAGCACCGATACAAAAACATCAGCAAGCTAAACACCAGCTATTTCATCAACTACAAAACAGGTTGCTTTCCCTCTTCAGCATTTATTCAACAAATATTGTATTTTACCTATTGTTATACAATTGCTAATAAGCAGAACACCCTTGTGCATTCCCAAGAGAGACAAAGTTTCAAAACCTATATAAAGGAGGCATTTTTCCAAGATCTGCTTGTGCCAAATATGGTTCTTGCTGAAGCAAACAGAACTTGTAACACAACACTCCCAGTTATTAGTTCTGCCCTCCACCTCCTCCTTTGGATGCCCACGCAGTGTTGCAGATCTATTCTCTAGCATGTTAACTTTCAGGTAGCTCCAGATAAATTCAAAACCACTTAAAAAAGGTATTTTCAAAACAGGCAAGGCTTCCAGTATAGAGCCAGCAAGTTGTAAGCCTATATTTGTTCTAATAAAAATATTTCAGAATTAAACGTTCACCTACACCAACCATTCAGACCTGGTACAGATGCCACCACCAACCACGTGTTTACACAGAACACTCAGGATGGAAAGAACTTCTGGAGCTCCCCAAGTCCCACCACGTGCTCAAAGTTTTATTTATTCATAACCAAAATTTCTTCAAGTAACTTATACTTTCACATATAGATTTAGGAACAGACACAACAAAGCTAGGCCACACATTGTAAGGTCACTTACCAGCCATA
>NW_009628372.1:0-56798 GCF_000690535.1 Cariama cristata | reverse complement strand
TGCTTTGGGTTTTTTGTTTCTGTTTTTTTTTTTTATTATTATTATTATTACTTTAACGTTTATTAAATTTTTTCCCGTTGTGACTGTATGAAGCAGTTTAAAAAAATGTGAATATCAAAGCTGGAAGGCAGCTGGACTTGCAATTGTAAAGCCTGATGAGTGAATGGAGCCTGAGATGCATTGTTCACATAAGGTAGCCGAAACAAGTTTTTTTTCTACCAAAAAGAAAAAAAAAAAAACTGAATCCACCCTTCCCCGGCAAACTCAATGGCTCGAATACAAGATGCAGCTGTTGATTTTAAATATATGCACTTCGTACCGGAGTGTTTGAAATGCGTTCCTGATTTGCAGGACTTACTGTCTTAATTAACCTGTCTGTATTGAATAAACGTGGTCTTGTTTTTATTTTGGGGTCTGTGTCTCATTGTTAAAGAGAATTGAATTTCGGTTCATGAGAACAAAACTATGTGGATGATGCTCCAGTAGGCACGTTCCACTTGATCTTTCAGTTGCGAGATCTCCATTTTGCAGACACACACACAAAAAAAAATAATCCCCACAACAATCCGCATAGTCTGATGCAGTGGGACACCAGTTATTAATGCACGGAGATGCAACTGAGCCCCTTTGTTTGCCAGCAGCGTTCATTCGTAAGCTGTGAGACGCCCCTTCGAGCAGCCGAGAATGTGGCTGTTGGAATTTATACGTCAAATCATACTGAAACCAAAATTAGGTATCTCGTATTGGGGAAGGAACAGAGCTTGTGTTGGTTACTTGTTTGGGTTTTTTTCTTTCTCCAGCGAGAGGGGATAATAAAAGACTCTAGAAAGGAGGGGAGAGAGGTCCAGGCAGCAGGGTTTTTTTTAAAAAAAAACCTTTAAAACACAAAATTTGATGCTGCTGCTATTTGAGTTCCCATACCAATTCTGAATAGCTCTTGGTAAAATCCTTCATTGGGTTTTTAGGAGTCAGAGAATGAGCTTCAAGATCAGAGCTGAACATATCAGCCAGACTGGAGCATTACAGTCTCCCAACCCCCACTCAATTTGAGGTAAAAGCTTCTGCTTTGAAGAAGGTAGCAATCCCACATGAAAGAAAATGGAAGATGTTTGCCTTTGTCCAAGAGAGCAATTTGAGCAGCTATGTTTGCTTCTGTGATTAGTTCCTTCAAGAATACATTAAATCCACAAAATATTTTAGATTTCTTTCTCTGCTACCAGCTACTGATATAAGTGGATGCTGAAGGTTTTTTATAATGTTTCACTGCGTTCCTCATGCACGAGGAACAGTATGTGATGTTATTATTAGCTTTATCTTGATTAATTTATAAGTAGAATGAGATTTTTCCATATCAAAGCATGTAAAATGCAAAGGAAGAAGTTCAATGCATTTTAGAACCTCCTTAATTACTAACATCTGAACTCCCTTTTTCTCATAACTTATGCTGCTTTTGTGGCATTTTGCGCAACTTGGAAAGGATTCGGATATGCCATTAGTTCTTATCCTCTAATACAATAATGTAATGTGTAGGTTGCCCTCACTTCACAGGATTTTTTATTTGAAATTTTCTAGTTTCTTAATGCAGGAAAAAAAGTTCAATAGAATGTAAAAAGAAACCTTAGCTTCAAATATAACCACTAGCCAACAACTGAAGAACTAGTTGTTCTTGTATTTGTCCTTTAGATGCTCGGGTAGATAGGTATTTGCTGTGCTGATGCTGAATTTGAACCCTAGGATGAGTAGTTTAATTATCTTTACTAAAAGAGCTGGAGGAAATAAGCTAAAACCCAAGCATAGCCGGTGGAGCCCGAGTCGGTACACAACTACGGTTAAAAGTATATGTGTGGCTGTCAGCTGAAATTCCGAAAGCTGGCATGGTTGACTTGAATTTTTTTGCCACTGATAATTATGCATCGATTCAGCATCCCCCTTCCTCCCCCCCTTCCTTCCCCTCTCCCCAAATCCTAGCCTCTGTATACTAATGAGAACAGCTAACTTTACAAGTGTCCTTTGTAGTCATTGAAAGCCTCGAGACATTCCTTTTGAGGATTTTACTAGAATAACACTTTTCAATAAACTGGCGGTTGAAGTGAGGCTTAGAAAAGATGCTAATAAATTTCACAGTGACTGGCTGGTTTTTAAGCTTCCTAAATTACTTCTAAAATAGCTTTTACTTTCTCCTTTGTGCGAGGCTGGGAGATGTGTATGTGAAAAGGGTTATAGTAAGCTAAGTGTTACGTAGTGTGTGTGATGATTTGGTAAAAGAAATTTTGGCACTTGTTTCAGATAACTTGCATAACTCACCGATGCGTCTTCATCACTCGTAATGTGAATGTCCTAAGCTCATGCCAGCAGCCTTTATCATCACATCTTCCTTAGAAGTCTTTAAAATTACCGTCTTCAAAATCGAGCACGTCACTTCTTCATAAGGGAATGGATCGAACGTGGCTTATTTTGGTTTTGGAAGCAAAGTTTTACAAGATGTTGGACCAACTGAAATATTGCCAGGTTTCCACTGATTGGTTGCAAATTCTCTTTTTCAAATATGCCTTGTGCTGTGCTGTGCGGGCATACAAACAGAAAGGAACTTTGATATAAATAGTCACCATCTACTTTGTTTCCCAAATGGGATAAAAAATGCTGAACAGTGAAGTAAATGTTTTTGTAAGATTTACATATCTCTGTTTTAGAGGTAGGGTTTCTTTAATACATTTAGCCGGTGCTGGTCCTCGGATACAAGTTGTTGGTTTCTAGAGAAGCAAAAAGCAAATTTGGGTACATGCTACATTCACGGAATGCTTAGATTATCTTCATTTGTAAGTGAAAATATAGTTTACTTCAACTTTAAATTTGGAATAAAATTGTATTTTCATAATAGGCAATTAGCTATTTTGTCTTTCTTTTTCCATCTTGTGAAGAAAAAAAATGAAATTTGGGTACATGCTACATTCACGGAATGCTTAGATTATCTTCATTTGTAAGTGAAAATATAGTTTACTTCAACTTTAAATTTGGAATAAAATTGTATTTTCATAATAGGCATTTAGCTATTTTGTCTTTTTCCATCTTGTGAGGGAAAAAAATGTTCAAAACACAAGATTTGGCAGTGGGTCACATAAGCTGTAGGATCAAAAATAAGCCATTTAGATATTTGTAACAAGTGATATAGCAGTGCATTGGGGAAGAAGTTTATTTTCATTGTGTTTATGGGGGGCTATATTTTGGGGGTAAATTGATTTTAAATAATTTTGTCAAGAAATGCAGGAAAGCCTGGCAATCTCATCTTTCAATGCGTTTCTCTGTGGTGTTGCATTAGCATGGCACAAGGCTGCCACAGCTTTTTCATTTGTAGCCTACATTGCAGCTTAACTCCTCCTGAGTTTTCTCTGTATGACTGAAGAAGTGTTTTCCTGACCCCATGCCCAAAACTCAGCTTCGCACCCTTGTTATATCTTGCTCTTTATACTTTCACGTTCCCTGAGC
This sequence comes from Cariama cristata, assembly GCF_000690535.1. NCBI lineage: Eukaryota > Metazoa > Chordata > Aves > Cariamiformes > Cariamidae > Cariama > Cariama cristata. The sequence goes on along the minus strand of NW_009628372.1, from coordinate 53,315 downwards.
TCCTTAAAGTAACTCAGTTTAGCCAGAGGTCTGGCAGGTAGAATGATTTTTGTCAGCAATTCCCCTCCTGTCTCCCCTTGAGCTTACTATTGTATATTGCACCAGCACTTAGAGACTCCTGTAAAAATGATGTTGGTATAGTACTCGGCATAATAAAAATGGTAGGAAAGTAGGGACTTTGCCCTAAGTCCTTAAAATTAGGTTTTAAAGAAAGTTTTAAAGGAAATAGCAAGTGCATCTCATGGAAGGTGTGAGGGAGAAGAAGGACGTAGGCTGGTTAACGCACAACTTAAGTACTGGCCAGCCAGGGCCAGTCCCAGTGTCGGCAGCTTCTCCATCTCCATCTAAAGAGCATCCGTCATTCCCTCCTAGTCCCTGGCCCCACAATTTTCCTCTTCTCACCCACCGTTCCCCCCTTACCCAGGCCATTATTTTCAGCTTGTGGTTATAAACTTCCACTTTTATGTGTCTTTTGTCCACATTGTATTGCTCTTCCCAAATATTAAGTAGCTTTATTCTCCTCAGTTGCTTTTTGGTAGGTACTTTTGACTTGCTTGTTCATTTGGCTTCCAATATTGTAGCTCAGTCATTTCTTGGTAGCCAAGATCTGGTTTACGTCTTATCAGCCTTGCAGTGTATGAGCTGGAGGGCAAGTTACAACTGTCTCATCTTCAGTTTGTACAGCATAGGGCAGAAATCAGAGGTGAAATTCTAGCCGCAATGAAATGAACAGATGAAGTTAACAGAAAAATTCCTCTCAACTTCTATGGGAATTCCCTCCTGTAGTGTTTCTTCCAGAAGTAGCTGGGAAAAAACCACTTAAAGTGTAACTTTAAGTAACTTTAAGTAGCTACATAAATGCCTTTGCAGCCAGACAAACATGACATCAGCACACGCATTTCCTGAATCAATGAGGTTGGGTTGCTTTTTCTCTTCCAAAAAGGATGCTTTAGCTGTGTGACTAACCTCGGCCACCTTTGTCAAAGAACTGCCATTCTGCAATTTCCACGGCCAAAGGCAGCCGCTGGAGGAGAAGGAGTTGGTGCCCTCAGAGAGCGGAAGGCTGCCGTGTGCCCGCGCTGCACCCGTGGACGTTGTACACTCCACAACAGAGGAAGCTACAGGAAATCAGGCACCGAAAATTCAGAGGCCCGCAGCGTTAGCTGTTGCTTATGCAATATCCTGTATCTAAATTGTATTATTTTTGCTTCCCATGATCTACTCTGGTGGTGTCTGGTAGAGTAATACACCCAGCTAAGGGTGCTCTTCATCGCTGTAGGCACTAGCACACCAGCAATCAAAAGAAATTGTAAAAACACCTTGTCTCTGTGTCCTCCTGGTAATCACTGACTTGGCAGGACTTGCATAAAAAGGTGCTAAAGAAAGGTTGTAAGCTCCTGAGCTGTACGAAAAAGTTTAATACATTCAGTTCCAACTCCCAAGTACAGGTTTTATAGCAGCAACAATTGTAAAGCTAGGGAAAAAAAAATCCTGCTGGAGCTTTTACACTTGGAAGCCGAGTGGTAAGTTGGAGAATAAATAGAGCTGCTTTCATTTTCCTCCCATGTCGGTATTGTCGGTCCTCACCTGAGGAGCTTCGGCACGCTGTGGGGCTTGTGCCCCTCAGAAGGTGGTCTCCAGTTGATTTTACAGTCCAGAGAGGTTGTAGTCTTCCAGCTCAATGGGATCACTTTTAGGAGCAGCACTGAATTAAAGAAATACATTTTTCACCTGGTGCTATGTGATGAAACGGCACCAGGATGAAAATGTTTTAATTAGAGGAAATGGATCCTGGCTGGCTTCATACTAAATATTTGCTGCTCTAAGCATTTTACTACAAGAGGTTGGGGCTTACTCTACCTGTATCACAACAATTGCCCTAGTTTCAAGGCTTAAATCTACAGAAGCACGGGCTCTAAGTTCAGGTGAAAATTTGAATTATTAGTGTTCTTAAATCCACGTTGCGATGCCTTTTCATTTTCACAAGACTAGCAGTTTTCCACAGGAAACCAAGCGGTGCTGAAGCAGGTGACTGAATGTGTGTACGTGCATGCCCAACTTCTCCTGAAAGACGGAAAATGAGGGGGATATCTAATCCTCTCCTGTTGTTCGCAGGCAGCATCGGCAGGTGCTATTCTGGCAATACCTAGCTGTCAGTCAGTGCACAGGTATGCCCCACCAGTGCGGTATCTCATCTGGACATTGTTTTGGAAGGTAAAAAAGCAGACATTTGTATTTTTCATCTTGCCGCTCTTCTCTTCTGTTAGTTTTCACCAGGCTGCTTTGACAGCTGCTTTCCTCCAAGGTCTCCGACGCAAACTTCCTTGGCTGCTTTCAGCTCTCTCCTGAACAGGCTGGATCCTGGGTCACAGGACACGGAAATCTTATTCCCACAAAAAAAGGAGTATGTCAGCTGGGAGTGTGCCGGACTGGTAACAGACTGGAAACAGAAATTCCCACCTCTGAACCTGTATAGATCTCTTCTTCTCCCCCTTTTTTCCCCTTTTAAGAGAGGCTACGGATGTCAAACGCCTCTGAAAGTCAAATTGCCTACCTGGGTAAGGATTTGGAAGTGATCCACAGCCCGATTTTTCATTTTTCCCATTATTTTGCAGGAGGCCCTTTCACAGCGCATTTGGTTTGTGTTGGTCCTGTTCTCCAGCCTGCGGTAAGACAGAGATGCTCTGGGGCTAAAGAGCAAACATGCAGAGCGTGGGTGCTGTGTATGGGCACACACAGGCTTGGGGTCAAATGCCAGTTGCTGAAACAGTACTTGTGCACAGGGTCAAATATGCAAATATTTTGTTGACACTAAGAATAAAAGATAGTCCTACACAAAGGACATGTGCTATTAATTAGCTTAAAATTTTTAGGAAAAGTTTTAGTATGCAGCAAAAATTATGGAAGAATACCATTGTGCTTTTTGTCTCATCAAAGTTAAGGCAAATGTATTTTTAGTGCAATACTGCATATGTCCTGTGCGTGCATTGCCTTGATAGCTGCTCCTGAACAGGTCTTATCTTAGGAAAAGCAGATCAGACCCTATCAGAACTAGCAAATTATTGTAAGAAATAGAATTTCAAATGGGTTTTGGTTCACCTGCTTCTTCCTAAACAGAACAAAAATCCTTATTGTCAGGTGTATATTGATGCTGAGTAACTCTTTCAAGGATGTCTTCATGCAGGGGTGACTTGAAGTTTGCAGCCAGCACGATACAGATCTGCCTTATGATTGCAATGGCTTTAACTTATCTATTATTAAAAGTCTCAGCTCTTTTGGCTTCAGTATTTTAAAATGTGGTCGCAATGTTTTTTCTCATTCACAGGAGTGGAGATTTTTCTCATATTTTCTGGAGGCAGAAAAGCTTTCCTTCGGCGGGGGGGGGGGGAAGAAAAGAAAAATTCAGTTCAAAATCTAATTGTGAAAAACATTTCATGGTTTCAGATTGTGTCTGCTTGGGGAAATTATATTACAGACTGATCTTCACCTTTAAGTACAACAAGCACAGACACCTGGAAGTTGAAATTGTGTTATCCGTGAGGCACTACTTTTAAGTCCATAAACTTTGGAAAGTTTTAAAATGGGGAGGGGAAGTTAACTTGAATATTAAAACTAAATAGAAAGAGCAAAAATTTTCAGTAGGTGACGTCAACTTTGCAAGTAATCCACTCCAATTTACTTGAACTCCTGTGATTCAGCAGAGGAGATTAATGGATTGACACCAAAGGTGATCTTTCATAAGTGAGAGTCCCACATAATTAAATCTTTAACACTCTAGGGATTGTCATATTGGGTAAGACCTGGGCTCTAGGTAGCTCAATATCTTGGATGCTGGTCAGCTGCTTCGTACCAGGTGCTACACAGTGGAAGAGCCCCAGCAGTTCTCGTCCTCATGTCTGGGCAGTCTGGCTCCCTCTTGGTTATGTAGCTTACTATCCCTTCCATCCTGTTGGGTTTTGGAGATTTAGTCATGGTTACAGTTGATTTTCTTGATAGCTGTGCATGATGGTATGGGTGGTCCAGTGCTTTCAGCACCAGGAGACCTGACGTGATGTGGTCAGTTGGCCCCTGTATGCTTGGATGCAAAGCTGGCTTCTGTGGAGGGTGGTAGTCGGGGTGGTCAGGGGAGCAAGGTTGCCTCTGTGAGAAACAGAGAATCTGGCCAGCCCGTCAGACATGCCTGGCTTCTGGGTGTAACGCTGAGGGCTGATGATGAAACAGCAGGCATGGATGTTGCCTGTGGAAGCTGCCTCTGGAAAGGGATATGGGACTGGAAGTCAGGCTCCATAAGAAGAGACTCTTCAGGAAACGTTGGAGCTAACCAGGAAGAGAAACAGAAGATGAGCAAGAGAAAATACTCCCCAAAGGGGTGAGATTTGAACTAATAGAAGGACATGAGGAACTCTGGGGAAAAAGTGGTTTCAGACACTCTAGACCAAAGGACCTAGACTGAAACCCAGAAGTGTGCATAAGCCCCAGTTCCCCTTACTAACTCCTAGGGAAGGCGATTACTAAAGCTTTGACACCAGATTGTGGAGCCCCATCATGAGAGGGAAGACTGTTAGAAGCCCATCTGGAGAACTGTGGGTAGAACCAAGCTTCCTGATGAGGAGAAACAGTAGCATGGCAGAGGAAACTAAGACAGGCTCCAGCAGTTTCCCCTGTCTACCAAAGAGTGCTGGCGTACGGACACGGAGCCAGCTCTTCCTTCTGTTCTGGTGCGCTCTTGGCTTCGGCACCTCCCTGGGTCTCGCTGGGATTTTTCCCTTTTCCTGTCACCGACTGCCTCCAGGACTGTGGGTCTGCACTGGCAGGACAGACACAATTTGGGGCCTTGACTGTATTTATTTCTGCATCGGTAGTCCTTGACACTCCAGCACTTGAGATCTGAATCTTTTGTCTAATGCTGCACCCAGAAGCCTCAGCCTCCTCCATCTGCCCTAGAGAGAAGCAGAAACACAGCACTGCCCAAGTCTGATTTCCATAGTTGTGGCTATAAAACAGAACCTGCCTGGTTATTGACTCCTTGGTTATTGAAAAGCTCATGATTTTGAAAGCAGTGAAGTTGTAGCAGATGCACCTTCCTCTTCAAGTAACGTTTTTTGTTTGTTTGTTTCAGTAAGTTAGTTGCTGCTGCGCTTTGGCACATATCACAGTGAGCAAAATGCGGTACAAATGGTATCTACTGTTGTCTTGCCCTTCTTCTGACTGTATCTTCAGCAATGATGACAAAACTTTTGGTCAATACCAAAGACCTCAGCGCTTATGTTGTCAGCATGGACTACCTTCACAGTCCTACATGTGGTACTGAGAGTCTCTCAGCTGAGATTCATGGCCCTGGGGGATCCTGGAATCAACAGCTTCCCGTGAATAGCTGCTGTTACGCAGTTGTTAACACTCTCGCCGTGTTTGATGATGTTGCTGAAGCACAGAGAAGCTGATTAAATAATTAACCACGTCCTGGATATAAGGACAAATCTCTTCCCCATGAGGACAGTCAGGCATTGGAACAGGTTCCCCAGAGGTTGCAGTCTCCGTCCTTGGTGGTTTTTAAGATCAGATTGGATAAAATGCTGAGCAACATGGTCTGACCACAGGGCTGTCCCTGCTTTGGGCAGGCAGTTGGACCAGAGACCTCTTGAGATCCTTCTGACCTGAATCCTACACAGTCGGCATATCCACTTGCAACAAATTCCACTTGCAACTATGCCATTCTAATGCAGTGCATGGAATTCACACAGTATTTCCCTAAATCTTAGCTAGCAATAAGGAATCCAGGGTTCATGAATGTAGCCGCTTAGCAAGCATGTAATTTCAAGACTTTTTCCTGCTGTAGCTTCATTCACCCTGATTCACCTTGAGTACTACTCTCATTTAGGGTCCTATGGCTGACAAGATCGTTCTCCTTGGTTTCTTCTACATCTGGATTCTGCCCTTTCTCACTGAGACCTGTGAGGGCTCAAAAGCAGTAACAACAGCCTTTCCTCAGCCACCAATTCCTCATCTACAACCAGGTGGATGTCCGCTGCTCAGCTGGTACCGCTCAGGTGGGCACGTGCACCTTTTCCACCAGCACTGGAAAAGGCAGACAGAAAGGACCAGATGTCATCCTGGTGGTTCAGGCTTTCTTGCTTTCCCCCCACGGCTCACATCTGGGTCATCTGTTGTTACCGTTGGAACAAACCAGCGCGATGTATATGTGTGCACAAGGGTATGGGTTATTCCTAAGAGAGCAAGAAAAAAGCCCTTTCCCAGATTTGAAGGACCCCATCCCTTGTGCTCTTAGGATTGTGTTCATAATGGCAGCTCTTGTCTCGGTAAACCTCATGCCTTGGAGCTCGACAAGAGCTGCCAACACCCTCCGTATCAGGAAGCAGTTTGCTGGGAACCAGTGACTTCTCAGAAAATGTTCTTGTCCAGTGCCTATGTTGGAGGTTTCAGGTCACTGTGCCCGGACGACAAAAAACCTCCAATTTTGATTGTTCAAACTGAAAATTGAATGTGAGGTCAAGTTTCTGTTTGCTACAGAATTAAATTCACATCCTTTGCTTCAGAGAAGCCACAAGCCTGAGACCCCCTCTCAGCCCTGTCTGTGTGCTCTGTGTGCCTCTGGGCTACAGTGCATACCCTCCTATTCCTCTTGTAACAAGAGCATTAGGAAATTGAGGTGAGAACCCACATGTATGATCTTAACAGGGCAGGGCCAGCCCAGGCAGTTCAGCTCTCCAGACCTCCTGCAGATCTTGGTTCAGTCTTCAGTAGCGCGGCCAAGTTGGTCAGACAGTCTTTCTGAACGAGAGCATCTCTAAACCTCACCCGGAATATCGGTTGGCTGGCTTCCACAGGGACCTCTTCTTCAAAGTCAAACAAAAGTCCCACAAGCCCCAAATTATACAAGATCAATTATTTAAAAAGAAAAGGGGGAGTGTTTTCTACAGTGGCAGAACACTACGGTATTTCTTAGCCGAGTCAGACATCTGTAACAGAGGCACGTACGCTCTGAGAGCAGAGCATATATGGCCAACACATCTCAAAGAGCCAACTCTGAGGAACTAACCGTTGTTTCCTAATTAAATATCAAAAATGGGAAACGATGGCTGATTTAATCAGGCTCCTTTACATAATTTACCCTGCGATAGAAGATCATTCACAGTTCTTTTTCAAATGTGCCTCTGCAGAAGGGCTTTTCTTGATCCTTAATTCCCTCTCTTATCTGAAATGCCATTATTTTCCCCTTGCTCTCCGTGGGCAGCAGGACCGGTGCCTGGCGCGGCAGTGCAGGCGGGGAGCACTACTGCCTGCTATGAACCGCTGCAGGCCTCCCTGCTGTCTCCATCCCTGCCCTTTGGAAACTTGAAGAGCTTGTTTGGTTTTTGAACAAAACTGCTGAACTGTCTCCTGTAATGCCCTATTATCCTACCCAGCTGTAATGTACTGCTTTTGATTTTTGCTTGGCTGGTTTGCTAGGAAACTCCGTTTGCATGTATATGTACTGCTCTGGCATGCCAAGAGGTGAGCAGAGATACGTCTATCCGGCTACGTGTTTGGCAAAACCAAACCAATCCTTTTATCACCAAATGAGATGTCATTACAGCCACCCTCTGGCCTCTCCCTCAGCATAAATAGGCTATAAAAAAAGGCAGGTCTCCAGCCTGTCCTATTAGAGTTAATGAGAAAAACCCAGTCAAAGTCAGCGGTGCCGGGGCCTTAACCTTTCTTAAATTGGCGGCACAATTTGCATTGCTGACGGTGTGATGAGTCAGCATGGATGGGATGAGTTGGTCGGTGGTTAGCAAGCATCCACGACTTGGCACCGTTATGTCATTGCTGGGGATGTATTAACACCTTGCCTAATCTGTGTGCTTTCTTGAGGGGGGTTATCCTTGCACCTCCCTCAAGTGTGAAACAGAGGGAGAGCGCTGACAAACTCAAGTCTTTGAGTGCAGAGATTCAGGGTCTGTGCCAGCAGCTCGCGTCAGCTTTGAGCCTCTGTTTTCCCGTGTCGTGGGGCTGTGACAGCGCAGACGGGCGCTTCCCATTAGATACTCACAGACACCGAAAATAGGCACTCCATTACTGTAGCACATTAGCTGACGGTAATGATAGGGCTCTGCTTACTAGTTCAGTTACAGACTGGCAATCTGGCCACTTTGCATGCTTTATTTATCAGGTATTAATTGCAACTTCCACTTATCACCTCCAGCCTGAATCGCTGCATTGTCCGTTGCAGCGATCAGACATTCACTTATTTCTGCTTTTGTTATTAGCATCAGAAAACTCAATTACAGGCGAGCAGGCATGCATACACAAACACACAGTAGTAGGTTTGTGCTGATGTTTTTAAAGATACACATCTGCTGATACTAAAAATAGGTCCTTGTCAGCAGCTTGGTAATTTTAGGCTCAATGAGAATTCATCCCCATGGTAACTGTACAGTTGTTGAATCATTTATTATTTGAGCTTCAAAATCACAACAGTGCTGGCAATTTTCATCCTCTGAACATTTTTAAGGACCTTTTGCAGTGTTGCAGTACTCCTTGCTCCGCACCATCAATATTTATCAAGCAAATGGAACTAGCCCTTGAACTGACTACCTGCTTCTCCTCGGCCGTGTCGGGACTGGGACACTCGATAGCGGGATGGCAGTTTAAGTAGGTTTCACTTTTGTGATAAAGGCAGTCCCGCTGCCGTGGCTGTTTGGCTGGGGATGGTAGGCACCAAGCCCTGCAAACTCCTGATTGGCAAAATGAAACTTTAAAGTGCAGACCTAAGCCTCGGTCTTTGTCTTGAGAGCCAGAAAACAAGATATCTCAGGTCTCTCTGTTGCAAGAGGTTTTGCAGATAAGAGGCTGGTAGTTTTTAACCACGTAGATAGATGCGGTTCACTCCAAGCCGGTGGGGAGGACACACTGCCTGGCTTCGTGGAGATAAAAGCTGTTTGTACTTTCCCTCGCATTCCCAGATAATGCTTATTAGCCATCTTGTGCTAAACCCAAGAGAAGTCAGGCGACTTGGCTGGCAAAGCAGAAGGTGAACCTCGGGTCCCCTGAGCCCAGGGGTTGCTCAGACTCCGCTCTCATGGAGCCTCCAGAGAGTGGGACCGGGGGAGGCTCTGCAGGATGGGGCGGGGGGGGCTGTGACCATGGGGGTGCTGTGACCACCGTCAGGCTTGAAACAACAGAAATAGCTCAGCAGCAGAAACCCTTCCATAGCACACAAATTGCATTGAAATGGGGTGCCTGAGACTGATTTCGGGATGGATTAAATTACAGGCATCAACTCCCTCACCAGCTGCTCGCATGATTTTTGTTGCACCATTGCTGGCCGTTAGATTTACTAGAGTGTGCAATACGGAGGGCTGTTATGTTTTAGATAGATGGAAGAGGTTCAGTCCATTTTAGTCTGACAAACTGGGATCTGAGAGACTGACCCAGAAACACAGACGCTATTCCTGGTGCCAGCAGTTGTAAAGTGATACGCTTAACAGAGCTGACTCCTCCGAGGTTAAACATTATCGCTATTATATACTGTCACGACTGATGCTGTATTTTTAGCTCAAATGCACTTTCATTGTGTGAGCTTTTAAGAAGCTCTTGGACAAGGTAATCTGCAAGGAGCTTTTAAATTGCCTTTCGTCTTATTAGTTCAGTTGAGTTGAACACAGCAAAATAAAGATGTGCAAGTGCCTCGTACAGCGGCCGTGCAGCTGCCTTCCACCTTAAGCAGCTTTCTGTAAATCTGTCAGTACCCAAAGCGTGTTGTGCATCACCCGTACAGGATTTGTCAGGTGATCCTGGTGTGCACTGTGGGGAGAGCCAGCATCTGCTGTCAAGGGGAGCTCGGTTTCCCCTCCCGCGCAAGTGTATGATCACCACTGATGTCAGTCCAAGTCACCTGCGTGCCGAGGGACAATACAGTGCTTTCCCCAAGGGCAGGAGTAGGAGAAAGTGGTCCATCCACAAACCAGCCCCCAGCACCGAAGTTCTCTCCCGGACAAGCGGCAGCTCTTCTTTATTCAAGCATCTGGTTGCTCAGTCTGTTCATTTAATTAAACCAGAAATTTCCTTCCAATCAGTTGGTTCAGCTGCTATAGGTTTATCCCAGAGCACATACAGAGACAGATTTGGAAGGCCCTGCCTTTTTTTATTTCCACCTATCAGCCTCCATCTTCCCAAGCTGGAAAGCGTGCTCTGTGGCTGCGGCCTCAGCTGGCGGAGGCAATGCCAGGTTTTGCCACGCTGCCGCCAGAACATTTTAATAGGAGAATTACTTGCCTGTAGCAGCCAAAACGCTGGTCACAGCTCACAGGTTTTATAACGAGTTGGGAGGGGGACAAAAATCACCTGCACAATAGACCAGAAGTGGTATTTATTTCCAAACCAGTTGTGGCCAAGAGCTTGTTTCCAAGTAGTTTTTTCCACTTGCCAAGCAGTGCTGGGCGGGTGGCTTGGCTCTGCCCCGCAGGCTGCTGCCCATGGAGATGGGGTGGCCGTGCCAGAGCCCCCCAGCTCTTCCCAAACAATGTTCTTCCCTTGTCACAAAGAACAAAAATCTGAGTAATGACCTCAAATACGCTGTTACTGCTCTGCAGCGTACAGCTAACCACAGCACCCAGTTTTACGTCGTCATTATTGATTCATTTTTACCTTGTTATACTTTTTTGATCCTGCTTGGGGCAGGAGGGGACAAGAATGATACAAAAAACACAGAGCGACATCGTGTGAGGCCACAGCAGTATTGCTGACCACGGGCCCCTGCAGCCAACAAGTTCCCGGGGCAGCCAAAACCCAGGTACCCACACAGCCATATCCCAGGTACCCACACAGCCATATCCCAGGTACCCACAAAGCCATATCCCAGGGAACCCACACAGCTATAAACAGGGTACCCACACAGCCGTAACTCAGCTACCCACAGAGCCGTGACCCAGGTACCCACGCAACCGTAACCCAGTGTACACACAAATCTGTAACCCAGGTACCTACACATCCGTAACCCAGGTACCCACGCAACCGTAACCCAGTGTACACACAAATCTGTAACCCAGGTACCTACACATCCGTAACCCAGGGTACCCGCACAACCGTAACCCAGGTAGCCACACACCCGTAACCGAGGTAGCCAAACGCCTAACCCAGGTATCCGCACAGCCGTGACTCAGGTACCCAAACAGCCGTAACCCAGGGTACCACACATACATAACCCAGGTATGCACACAGCCATAACCCAGGGTACCCACGGAGGCGTAACCCAGGTACCCACACATACGTACCCCACGTACACACACAGCCATAACCTAGGTTACTGACACAGCCGTAACCAGGTACCCACAGAGCTGTAACCCAGGGTACCCACACAGCCATAACTCAGGTCCCCACACAGTCGGAAGCCTTCACCAGTCACTGGCGTGGGCGTTACTGAACCTGCAGAGCAGCCACAATTGGTGACCAGGCATGGAAAGATGACCCACCCTGCCTGAGATTTGGAGACCAGGCTGGGTTTGAAACTTTGGATGCAGTCTCCTCCAACACAGGATGCTTTTTAATCTGAAGTCAGAAATAAATAATGAACATGTGATTCCATCATACTATTTTTGCAGCTGCTGAAAGAAAAAGAACCAAGTCTTAAAGCCCATCTATCAGCTCTATCTTACTAGCTTTTTCTATCTGATTGTAACCATATTTTCCATCTGAGATGTTAGTTGGTAAAAATAGCTCATTTATGATTTGTATTAGAGTAGTGACAAGGGTCTTTTAACCAGGAATGGCTCTTGAGCAGCGGGGTGCTCTAGAAATGTTGTCACTCCATAACTTTCTGCTTACATATGATCTCTTATGAGACATTTATTCCATCTAACATCCCTTCCCTCTCCTCCCTGCAGGCAGATTTGCACAGGCTGGAACTTTTTAATAAATGGGCTGCTTTGTTCTTCATTTGGTGTGTATTTGCACCCCGAGTTACACACCAGTCTCCTAAGAAATGCAGGCAAAGTGCTGCTGTGCCATTTCAGGCAGCGTGCATGGGCCAGCCGCTGCTGCTGCCTGCCGAAAGCTGGGACTGCTGGGGAGCTCGCATCGCAGGCACCTTGTTCTATAACCTCACACTAGCTTTGATGTAGGGGCTGAGGCTGGGAGCAAAGCAGGGCCAGGGGTGATCCCTTGGTTCCTGGCAGCCAGAGGAGCAGGAGGAAGGACACACAGATGGCATGGATGGAGCCAGCAGCCCCCAGAATGCAGCAGCCCGTGCAACTGCCTGCCTGCATGGATGGACACGGGACATGGGGTTTGATGTTAGACATCTCAGAGCAAACACTCACAAAATCCCATTTTTGCTGCTGATGCTTCATTATACGATGATGGATAGATTCTCTCTACAGGCACAAATGTGTAACAGCTCTCTAAAAAACAAATCAGACTTGTTGATTAATCTAGGCCATCTTTAATTTTCTCTGCACTCATTTCTGTGCATTCTTATTTCATTCCCATGCTATCACGGAGGGCTCTCACTGCTAAGAGCACCTACATGTGACTGCAGCCATGTGAGAGAGGACCCCTCTCCCTCCCCATCGGGGATCCAGCTGCAGCAGGGCTGGCATAGCCTCAGCCCCTGCCCAAACCCCAGCAGTAATTCACAGCAGGGCCTCAGTACTCCCACCCCAGGCTCTGTGAGTGTGGTGAGCCCGGGGACTTCTCTTTTATCACCAGTCAGGCTCAAAAATCAGTATGAGATGAGTTGCCAATTGCTGGGGTAGACAAGGATCATAGTCTTTGTGGTCCAAACCACTCCTGCTTTTGTTTTATCTTCTGTGGTGCAATGAGACTGGGTGGGATAAGCTTCTGCCACTTGTTCGCCTGTTGCGGGAAGCCTTGGTTGGGTGTTGGGCGATGCGATGTGAGTGCTATCATCAGGGTGAGAGCAGAGCGCTGTGCCTCCAGCTGGCCTTCACTAAATTTTGCCTGCATCTTTCCAGGCTGTTTCATTGCCTGGGATCCTGTGATGCTCTAGTGACTGCCCAGTATTGGTGGTGGTGCTACTTCAGCTCCCCGCTCATTCCCGACTCTGCACTGGGGCTCCCCTTGGCTGTGCAGCCACTGCTGCTGATCCAGTTCCAAATGGTGATCAGTAGTAGGGAACTATTCCAGTGGCTAAAGATCTCCGTTGCTTCTCTATGCCCAAGGGTTTCCTTGGACCCTCAGAGCCATGCCCAGGACCCAAGGTAGTGTGTGGTGGCACAAGCATGGCCAGAGAGGAGGAAGGCATTTTTGGATCAGGTTGCTCTCATACTATGAAGTCAGGGCCTCGGGGTATGAACGAGGGCATACCTTGTAGCCAGAGGTCATACATTTCATTAACTGGAGTGATAAAGTTGAAAAAAAAGGCCAAAGTTTGTGTTTCCCGGCCCTTCTTTGGGTATGAGATTTCTGTTTCAGACATCTCATAGGCCATTAGAGCCAGTCAGGGGATGGTTTACCCGAGTTCCTGTGGGCTCCTTGCTCCTTGAGTTACGGCCACTCAACCGGTCCTGTCCCTCGAGCCCAGCCAGGCTGACGTGTGCAGCAGGAAATGCAGCAGTCGGGTTGGTATTTAATAACTTTTCTCAGCGTGGCCATGGTGCTTTTTCAGCTGTTTTCCAACTCGGTTCTGTAGCCAGTGCTTTGTCTGCATGTCCTTTCAGCAGGGTTTGCTCTGGCTCTGTTACTGAAGTGTCTCATCGCAGGAGCTCCGACAGCAGACCAGGATTTCACATCCCCTGGGGAGATGCAGGTACTAAGCCAAGTAACTGCCACGCGACACACACAAGCCACAGGAGAACATTTTCATCACCATGCTCCATTTACACCATGAAAACAAGTTGTTGTTTTTTTCTTTGTTTCCAGTTTAGCACAGCATGACCTTCCTTCGGCTTCTCAAACCAAGCAGGGCAGAGGCAGCAAAGGTGGATGAAAGCAAGCTCATCTTGCTTATGCTCGCTCTGACTGCCGGGGCTTGTTTGCCAAGTAGCCCATCTTTGACCTGCGGTGTGCGAAAGGATCGCTTGGCTCTGTTTGCGGGCGAGGATGCAGGCAAGAGTGGCTGTTTACATCTCCGTTCAAGTGATTCATGATTAAACAACAACAAAAAGAGTCCATGTGGATCCACGAGCCTCATGTGCCCGTCTGAGCACACACTGAAATAACCGGTTGCTTTGAGGTGGCAGCAAGACTGGCAAACACAGGGGGTCCTTCCCCAAGGCGTGGGACTGGAGAGGGACAGGGGCTGGATGGGGGATGCTGGGGAGCGGGCCGTGCCTGCCCCTCACCGCCTGCTCTCCTGGGGTGGGATGCCCGGTGCTTTGGGTCTCCATACCGTGCCTTGTGCCTCCTTCCCCCCCGTCCAGCACTGCCCACTGCCAGCCCTTCTGCCCCCGTGAGGGGCACAGCCCGGCTCTACCCACTCCCCAGCTCCAAGAGGCCAAGGAGGTGACCTTGGAGAAAGAGCAGGACAGGATAGGGAGAGGTGGGAGCATGAAAAAAGGCAGAAAGTCCATATTCAGGAATGTAGGTGGCAGAGGGGGAGAAGGCATCTTCACCCTCAGTCTCCTCTGGAATGCTTCGTTATGGGGCAGGGTTTGAGTCTTTTCTCCCATTATTTTGGCCCGTTCCTACCAGCTCTGCATTTTAACAAGGCCCCTTGCTGAAAGTGGTAAACTGTTAAAAAAAAAAAAAAAGAAAAAGCAGTGCAGGCGTTGCATTTTTTATTGCAATGTGCTGCTTTCTGGCAGCACTGCTTTTAGGAGCTCACCACTTGTAAGATCCCGAAGTACAGCAGTCAGCGTTCGAGGCTGTCGGCAGTGATAAAAGCACGCTGAAAAATGATGTCCCCTTAGAGAATGGCACTGCTGCAATTCAGACACCAGAACATACACAGCTTTGCTTGGCAAGTTAGTAATTACAAGTTAAAACCGTTTCGTACTCACAGACTTGGGGTATTCCTTTGCGAGTTTAATCAATGTGTATTTATTTTCAGCTTGCAGTCTTTGAAAAGAAAACCATCAAAACCCACAGACTAAAATATAATTAAAGTATTTGATAGTTTAAAAATTGGTTGGTTTTGATGGCTCTGGATGCACGGTAGGAAATTTGGGATGAGAAATTTCAGGCTTGGCAAAATAAGAGAGCACTGATCTCTCTATAGCTGCCCACAGGGAGTGCAGAAATTAACTTTTCCCAACGCTCGCTTACAGCTTTTGCCATTGCAAGATATTACAGGGAGATCATCCCTTGTCTTGCAGAAGTGCAAACAGAAAAATAAAGATTCGAGGGAGGAATTTTTAGGAACTCCTTTAGGCTTAAAAAAATCGTACCCTAAATATGGAGCATTATTTTCATAGTAAACAACTTGTGATAGAATTCTTATTATTTATTTAAATGGCTTTAAACCAAGAAAAAGATTGTAATGTTCCTAGTTAAACAGTGTAACCATCATGCCGTGCAGGCTGGGATACTGACCACAGAAAGCACGTAAGTGTTAGACAAAAGTTTATTTAAAAAAAATCCTGAACATTAAGGTCTTATAAAAACTACATAAAGTACATAAATACTCAGTTTTTAATTTGGGAATTTTAAAATACAAGACAACATGCTGCTGAGACTCAGATGAAAAAAAGAAACAGGATGAAGATGTAGCAGCCTGAACACTGGACATACTTTTATCATCAGGGTAAACAGCGTTGTCATTCCTTAGGTTATCCAGGCTAGTGGAAGGTATAATATGCTTCCATAGTTTAGATTTTTTTTAAAAAACCTATAAAAGTATTAGATTTAAAACCAGGTTTTACTAAGACTGTGGTTCAGAAGGTGAATCTCCTCTATGTAACACAATAATTTTAAATATAGTCTTTATGAAAGTATAACATATATATTCATAATATTTTTTCAGATTAATTCCAGTTATTACCTTCCTATTACATATTATTTACACATCTGAATACTTGAGTGATAGATTTACATCTCAAGTTCAATCAGTAATCTTAACCTCAGAAAAAGTTACATGGTGGAACTGGACTTTCACCTTTACTGATGGAGTCTCAGGCTTTCCTGCTTAAATAAATAAAATTGCCTCCAGCTGAGGCCCTGCCTAACTGAGGTAACTAAGATATTCAGAGATACCAAAGCTGTGAGATTTCCCAATTAATCTTGGAAAAAGAAAACCAAATATACACACATTTTCCCCTTTTGTAGGAATCGCCTCATTTGTAGTTTGTTTGATTTCTAAAACATACAACCATTATAATGGAGGAATGGTATACTACTCAGCTTTAGGTTAAATGAAATTTAATGTTGCAATCAGTTAACACAGACAGACTTATTAAAAAAGACTACAAAGGATTCAGTTCTGAACTTAATAAATAGAACCCAAAGAATCCTAAACATGAGAGAGCTTGTGAAAAATAGCACAAAACACAGCTCAGATCACATATATTAGGATGTGCATCTAACTTTCTAAAATCCGAGGCCAGGGTCCTAAGAAGAAAGTGGTATCATCATAGCAAACAAGGGACCTGAAGAGGACATCTCATCCACGTCTGCGCCTGACAGTGGGATCAGCTATAGCAGTGCCACCTCTGACGGGTGCTTGGCCAACCAGCCCCCAAAGGTTACTGGGGTGGAGACTGAGCAGCCTCCCCAGGCAGTCCAGGTCAGTACTTAACTACTGCTGGTATGAGAAGGCTTGTTCTGATGCCTGCCTTAATCCCTGGCTGTAATTCCATCCCTCTCTCCTGGTCTCATCCACAATGGGAAGAATTTATTCCTTCTCTCTTCATAGCTGTATTTTTAAATACACTGTTCTCATTCCTCTCCTCAGCCTGCTCTTCACCAAACTATGCAATCCCAATACCTTCAGCAGGCCCTTAGGAGCTGTTTTCACATCTCATCTGTTCTCTCTGCAGTTGGTCCACATCTTTCTGCAATTTTTTTTGCCAATTGTTCACCGTAACTTTTTGCTAAGGTTTTACCAGCACCGTGTAAAAGATTTGGAAAACTTAAAGGGCATCCCAAACAACAGGCGCATTTGCACATCCCAATGTGAGGTTTGCCTTTGTTTTTCAAAAGCATTTAATTGTTGTTGCATTCAGTTTGTGATTTATTTTTCCAAACCTTTTCTGTCCTACTGCTTCCCATCCACTCATTCCCTATCTGTATTTGCACAGTTGGGATACTCCTGTGCAGTTAATATGCAAAAACTCTATTCCACCATCACTCCCCAAGTAGCTTATATAGGTTAATTTTCGCTCTGCATAACTATTAATTTATTATTATGCTCCAAAATTAAAGGCATAATCATCTTCTCAGAAAGAAATGTTAGAAATACCATTTAAAAATATTTTGCATCAATGAATCATGTTCAATGCACTCATATTTACAGAACAGTGATTTAAAAGAATGCCCTGTCAAATACTTCAAAGTGTAACAGTGTGAAGTTTGCCAGAAGAAAATATAAATCTAGATTACTATGGCTGTAGCAATTGCGGGAGGGTGGCACACAGGAAAGAGAAGAGCAAAGAAATAGCAAATAAATGAAAGGGGGGAAAATTGATTATTTTTTTTTTTATTAGGTAGCCTCATTTTCATTATCACTTGCCTTGTCTGGAAGAGTTTTTCTACTTTGCTGCTACCCTGCCTTGTCTCCCCCCCCCGCCCCCCTTGTGCTTACTTTCAGAGATACCAAGGCACTGCTGTGGATTTGGTCTCACAGTAACTAAATACTGCTGTAGGAGGAACATAAGCACCCCGTATCCAAAGTGCTTTACAGGAACTCTGTCTTAACTGTTGAGCTTTCCCAAGGGCCTCCCAGGAACCACAGCATGAGTTAGGTCCTAAAATTTTGCTACTCTTTCTGCTGAGTTTGGGGAAAAGTCAGGGAAGAAATCAAAATCGTCTCCAAAGCTGCTGGGGTCCCAAACTAGGCAGCCTCTGTGCAGCCCCCCACCATGCCCACCCACAGCAGAGGTGACAGATTTCCCTCAGACAACCGTTAGGCACAAGGCAGACTGAGGCCCTTCTCAGGCTGCAATGTTGCAAAAGCCTGTTTTCTTCTTGAGAGAATACACAAATGTGAAGAGATGTGTCCGGGATGTGTCACTGGCCACAGTGAAGAGATGTGTCCGGGAGAACATTGGGAGCTGCCGCTGAGCTCAGGCTCTGCAGCAGAGGCAGGTCCCAGCTCCTGGGCTCTCCACCCCAGACCACCCATGTGTTTTAGAGAGTCTTAGACTAAAGCACATACACAGCTCTGGGAGGGGAATTACCTTTGGGATGGTAGCTGCCCAGCTGTGCTTTCCAGGAGAAGCTGGACCAGCAAGGAAGAGTCCATAGGATAAATGCTTTCCCACATCAGCCTCCAGAAGTATAACCAAGTGCATTTTTGTGGATTTTTGTGTTTTTAAATAATGAGACAGGTAATTTTTGCCAAATACTTTATCTTGTTCAGCAGTAGGCTTTCTCACTTGGAAGATAGTTTCTAACCTGCAGCAAAGAAAGGTTGCTTGTGGCCAATTTCAAGAACAGATCAGCTTCCAATCCTGAGTTCTGTGATATTTATTTTGAACATGCCAGAGAACCTATCCCCTTTGCAACTTTTAGCCTCACAAATCTCTTTATTTCAGGGTTTCTTTTCCTCGACCCCCCTTTCTTCGGAACAAATAACAAGTAGAATTGCCATGGAAAGATGCTGTGCTCTAACCCCTAACTGAAGTCCAGTCGCAGGGCAAGCAGGGAGAGCACAGACTGCTAAGAGACATCAGTTATTTAAGCAAGACCATGTACATCATCCAATTTATTTGGTAAGAGTGACTCTTGTGGTGCTGGGCTACAGGGAAAGTACACTCGCTCTAGTTCAGAGAGACCAAACTCAAACTGCTGTCCCTGCCTGACCCTCCCTTAAAGCAGACAAGGTGCTGGGTCTTACAACAGATCACAACTCCTTCTCTTTAACAATCTCATATTCAACACCAAGCAGGGTGGGTAAAGCAGGAAGTGGAAAAATAAAAAATAGTATCACGGGAGAGGGGTTAACTGCATTTCTCATTTTCTCACTAAGCAGTGTGATCAAAGTTTAAAAATGCCTACTCCTGTAAGCCATTTAAAATTTAAATACCTGAGTACATATGGAGACCATGCAAGATAAGAATCGGAGACAAAGCATTTAACATCCCAGAGTTATATTTTTACAAAGGTACAGCACTTTTTCCTCAGATAATCCATTTTACATTCCTAATTATTTCTGCACTGTATAAAATATACCTGTATATAAAGTTTACAGAGGCTTCTTTTGCACAGATTAGACAAATATGTACAAGACAAGAAAACAAGGTTTTTTATAAAAATGTCTTAAAATACTTTAAAAAGAACAACTCTAAACTGTGTGCAAAATTAGGCAAAAAAGACTTTTTTGCTATTTCAAAGAATGTAGTAGATCAGACTTTGTAGGTTCCGGCTAAACTAGTCTGTGCTAAGAGCAGCTTAACACTTTCTTTATCAAGAAGAAACCCCTGAGGACTTGCGTGATTTCAGCACCTGTGCTCTTAGTGAAAGGCTTAGTGGTCTATGTGTCTGAAAACTGTGCGTTAACTTTAAAACAGTTAGAGGTCCATCTGCTGATTTCCAGGGTTCTGATGATTTTTCTTGAGCACTACTGGCTTGAGCAGTGGTAAAACTGGGAACATAATCAAACTCTCCATCTACGCTCACTGCGCTTGTTCAAAACATCAGAAAGAGTGGAGGAATCTGCATGAAAGAGTTGTGCAGGTCACTGAACACCACAATAAAAGCAAATCTTAATTTCTTGATTTCCAAAGTATCAAATCTTTACTGAAGGATTAAAAGCTGTAGTTTTCACTTTATACACACAGGATTTCAATGACATTTACTGTTAGAGAGAAGAGTGTTTCGCTACGAGTATGCCAGAATTTATTCAATATTACATGACCTTTTAGCTTTCAAGGTGAAGTTTTACAATCAACTCCAACACAGCAATGCCATTACTATCCCTCAGTGCCTGCTTTGCTCATTTCTACTTTCCCATCTCTGAGCTGACACAGGTACTCGCATAGTCAAGCTGTAAACTGGATTGGGTAAAAACAGACTGAAAGACAAACCCCATGGGTTCTTCCCTGACCTAGGTCACTGCATGGCAATGCTCACCATAGACAAGCAGCTATGGGTAGATGGGAAGTGATGTAGCATAGTTTAAGCCAGGATGCTACTAAGCACCTAACTATGGCCTCAGACTGTTAGTTATAGGGATGGGGTTTAGCTTTATCAACCCAGCCAAAAGTCAGCCTGTTGGCCAACTAGCTGAGGTGGTCACTTTTTGGTTTTACACATGCTGTACTTCACTTAGCAGGACTCTTAGAGCAGATGACAGCAAGGTGATGCTGCAGGTGAAGGTTTTGCCCAAAGTGGATTACACCCTGGGCTAAGCCGCCTTTATGTCAGAGAAGAAGAATGAAAAAGAGGGCATTTTTTTGTTGTTGTTATTTTTCAGAGGAGAAGGTGAAGAAAGGAATAGAGAAAAGAAAAGGGCATAAAAGAAATCTTATCACTTCTTTGACTATGTATTTTTAAAAGACTAGAGATTACAGAAGCATTTTTCTTAAATATATTTCTCTATCTTCCTCTCAGGCTACTGCACACGATAAAGCACATGGTGCAGCCATCAATACACCGCTTTTCAGTTCAACTTGCATTTTTCTGCACAAGTGCTTTCTGGGTGACTTCACCCTTTGACTGTTCCTATACAGAAGATCAAATAAACAAAGCTTAAAAGGCTGAAGTGGCCTGATCGGAAAGCTCAGGAAAGCAAGACAGTAGTTGCCAGTTACACAAACACAGTCTACTTAATTGCTGCAATTTTACATCAGCACGAGGTTTAGAAATCAGATTTCTAGAAATCTGTAGTTACCAAAGTAGCTCATTCTGCCTAACCGACACTATATCCTAGTGCATTGCTAGGAGAGTAACATCATCTCTGCACTTCGCTCCTCAGAGAAAACTGACTCTGAGGAGCTGTCTGGAGGTTCTCAATATTGATATTAAAGCTTGAAGTAGCATGCATTTGGAGCCCTGGTAAGTATGCAAAGCAGCAGCCCACAAGAAGACTGGAGCAGTCAAAATCCTTTAGAGTAGTTAAAATCCTTTAAATGATGGCTTTAGTAACCAAGGTCTTATATATTGGAGGTGATATTCTGGACATAGCAAAGAGTAGCCATGTTCCCAGGGCAGTAAATGAAAAATTATGTTGAGTATGGTGGTTATCTGAAACAAACACTACGAGACCCCCAAACCCATCTCCTAGGGTTCATTAAACCTTACCTTCTCTAAGGAAGTCTAACTGCTCGGGCCTTTAAATGCAAATCCATTCTTTGGACACTGTCCTGGCCGGATCATTTGTGTGTACAAGTCCATCCTCTGCTGCATACTACAAACACAAGTTAAGATAGAAGCAATCAGAAGCCAAACTAGTGCAGAAGAGAGCCAGCAGCTGGCTATGTGACCTTAACCTTTCTTAAAGCCCTGGGCAGATATCAAAGTTCTGGCCACATCTGTAATGCTCCCATCATCATGGCATCAAGAGCAATTCAACAACAGAAACTACACTGGGGTCATCAGCCTCCCCTAAGAGGGCAACACATGGGCACACACAGTATCTTGTGAAAACAACTCTCTCCAGACTCTGGAGTCACAACTGACTGGTCTCAAGAGTGTCCCTGGAGGTGAGGGACAAAGACACCTCCCGTACAGCCAAAGACACCTCCCGTACAGCCAAAGACACACGTAGTTTCAAAGTCTCTAAAGGAAAAGTTAGGGTTCACTACTAGGTAGATCTGCATAGGTCATTTACCCCTCGAAGTTGTCCCAGTACTGTGAGATGCAACTGGCTTCTCCTACTTACTATACAATTTTAAGGTTAAAGTAAAAAAAGCAAGTAACCCCCCCAAAAAGCCCATACTTCTTGCCTAAAGCCACCTTGATCATTTTGCTTTGTCTCCTGAGCATGGCTTCAACAGCCTACCATTTCCATCACCATTTTCATGCTACCCCTTAGACCTAGGATAGCCCCACAAACTACACTAGAAAGGTAGTTTCCAGACCACCTCCACTTCTGTTCTCCAAATTCATGGCTATACAAATTCCATGGGAAAGTTTCTGCTGGGGACTATCAGTCTTTCCTTTGCTTGCTTGCATCTGTGTTTGAATTCTTAACTAAAAGGATATTCATGAAGGCTAAGTTTAGCCCAATGGCCACTGTCCCAAGATGCCTTGTGGAAGAGTCGTTCCTGCCCACAAGTCCTACAGTGTTAGCCTATATTCAGTTTTTCTAAATTAAAGCTCATCTTCTTGAGTTCCTCTCCAACTTTTAAGTCTAGTAGGTGCATTTGCCTCCAAGTATGTGTCCTCATCAGTTTTCAGTCTTGTCTTTCCCCAGTTCCCACTATTTGTAAAGCCCTGGGTCATCTTCATACAGCACAGTATGGAAGGGGATAGCTCGCTCACAGCAGGCAACAAGCAAATCCAGCAGACAAGCCATTCCTGGACACAGCATACAGATGTCTATGGTTTTCTTTCAGACAAAAGTCTTCAAGGGGTTTCACTAAGCAAAGGCAATTGACTCAGGTCTAACACTACTTCTACAGTGAAGAGCTATGCATGTCTAGAACTGTTTTTCCATAGGAACTGCTTATAGTGCTTGTTTATCCCCACAATATTGTGTTCCTGGGTACCTTTGTGAATAATTCTTCACTGGTGGCTCCACTAGATAGCAGAGATGGTCTAATGCCAAAGATGACACTCGCAATCATCTGTATAAATTTTGAGCCTATTGTTAGAAAAACAGCTACGGAAAGTTCAAAGTTTTATGCTGTAGAGTAGCATCTTCATACAAATTTATCATAATACAACGCTTCCTACTAAGGGTTTCCCTGCATGCCTTTTCCATAATATGAACAATCTCACTAATCTCTAACAAAATAGTACCACAGTCAATATACCTATGTACTACTCAGCTTCTCAAACACAAGATCCAGGGGTCACCTTAAGACATTAAGGAGGCTGAAAATAAGTCTTCCCTCCCAGTGCACCAATCAGCTTTGGAGCTTGTTGCCATCACACGCTATCTACAACCCCAAAGTTTTAAACGCAGCTAAAGAGTAAGGAGATGAATCCATGGCAAATATGCCCATCCACGGTTTGGATGCAAGCTCCAGGTCAGTGCTCTCCATTAGCCGCCTGCCAAATACAACTGAGGAAGGAGATCACCACCACTGCCAGCAATGCTAGCAAGGCAGCATTTGCTTTTATTTACTTATATTTCATAGACTCTTTAGACACAGCATCTTTTGTGGTCAATGGTAACTGCCACAGGTTAAAGGTTAGTGCCACAGAAGGACATGCTTGTCTTGCTTTAAAGCAGTATTAATTATTGTGACATTAATATAACTTATTCAGCAGTAATAAAAAAATACACTTCTGTAACATCCAAAATACTTATAATTTGTAGATGTTAAAAGCTTTGATATTCTTTGTCAGGTCTTCCATAGCCTTATTCAAATTGCCACAAAACTGTAGCTAGTTAACAGACCCTTGCTTTGTTTTGATTTGGCAGTTCCAGCAAATATCCTCTTTTTGCTAAAGTGTCAAGTAATCCATGTGAATTTCCAGCTACTGCTAGACACACATATATATGTATAACATTTAATAAAAAAAAAATATTTTACTCTGTTTCATTGAACAAAATGCATCCCCCAGACTATTTGCACTGCATAGCTTTGTAGAAAAAGTCATTAAGATAAACATAAGAGAACTTAAGCTATAGAATAGTTTAAATTTTTCTAGAATCCTTACAAAAGAACCCCATTAATTCCAAAACTCATATGAAGAGCAAGGAAAGAGATATTTTCCAGTTTTCTTTGCAGATTGATTCTTATTAGGGGGGATAAAAAGCCCAACCCCCAAACCAGACCATGATGCAGATTTCTGAGGTAAACTAATTTAGTGAGGCAAGACAGAGTTATCTTGCATCACTGCTAAAAAAACCAAGCACCAAAACCAAACAAGAAACCATCAAGAAACAGACACACAATGAGACAGACACCTTGGGCAATCTAGCCTTTCTTTTGAAGCAAGGCTACAGCCCTTGTCTTTGGAAGGTACCAAACTGAAGTTCCTCTGCCTCCCTTGCCCTTGCTGAGAGATGGGCCACAAGAACGTGCAGCGGTGGGCCACCAGAGCTTTAGCTGGGTGTCCCAGAGAACAGCTTTCCCACCGTCCTGGCCACTTGGCCCTGCTGCTGGGCCTCCATGTGCTTTCCCCTCAGCTTTTGTAAGACAGCGTTCAGTGGGGCAAAAGTGCTTCCCCTTCAGCCATCTTCCCCCTGCACCCCTCTATTTTTATTATTAGTACTTCTACTGGGTCCTTATCTGTTTTAAGGAAGTCAGACATCTCTGTTTAAAACTCCAGCTATTCAGGCTAACCCTGCTGGCATTGCATCGAGATGCTACAAGCACTTGCTAATTCATAACACCACCCTGGAGATAAAGGTAGACAGCTTCAGCAACAGGTTAGGCTAAGGGTGCTACCTGCTCTAATTCCTCGATACAAGATAACACATTGGCTGCCCCCAGCCATTTCTGTGTTCCTCCAAACTGAGGGGTGACAACCTCCTAGAGGAACAGGAGAGAGTGACTTAGATGAGTCATGTCTCCAGATAAAAAAGCAGTACATAGAGGACACTAGTAATGAAAAGTGTCCAGGGAGGGATACAAGACAAATAGCTATTCCAGCCTATCTTCTCTAGTTAAACCCCAGGAGCAAATACTTGCATGTTTTACACGGGGTCAGAGAGGATTTCTACAGCCATTCTTAGTCGCTGCATATCAGTATACAATGATGCAGTGCAAGACCTTAACTCTTTTTATATCAATCTAGTTCTTTAAATCAAACATGATATGAAGCGTTTCCCAATGCAAACCTTTTTTCCTTATGAATTGATCCTCCTTCTTAGATCTAATCAAGAGCCAGATTGGATTTCTTTTCCAATCAATATTTCTGAGATTGTGGTATTCTCCAAAGACTCTCAAAATAAAACATAATTAAGTTTCAGAAATCAGTTTTAGATGCAAGAACAAGTTTTCACATGATCTAAAGGCTGATGTTTGCATTCAAACAGCATTTATGCACCTCAAGGGATCCCAAACATTCATCACTAAAATATGATGTAAAAACATGGAGGATCACCATCTCTCCTGTTTGATTTCTTAATATTTTTTTTCCATTATACATTTGCTTAACAGATACCAATATCCAGAAGGAAGCTGTGGTTTATATTAAGAGTGGGTGTGAGTTGGGTGCGAGTTGGGTGCAGTCAGCATACAAAACCAAGCAGGTTTTCAGATCCCTGCCAAGTATCCTGCAAGTCAGTCAATGGAGCCACAGACATACCCAGCACTATTTGCACATAGGAATAGATACGTGCATAGACACCGCCTACAGGTTTCAGGTCTCTCCCTGCAGATTTTCCATCCCTATTTTTCCTATGACTTTGTTCTCTGTGATCCTGAAAAAGTTTTTTGTTTGTTAAGTATTTTCTGCTCTGTGGCAACAGATACTGAAGATATCCTTTCATCAGGCTACTGATTGACAACTTCTATTAATTTCTGGACTGTAACACAGGTCCTGTATTGCAAGTTAGCCTTAGTACTTATCCCTCACTGTACTACTTGGAGGAACATTTTTTTGGAAAGTCACGGGAGAGAAAAGAAAGGGGAGAGGGCAGGGAAGAACAACTTGTCAGACTCACCCACTAGTGTTTTAAGATTACGTTAGCCTCCCCCTTTGCTAGCTCTAGGCAACCCAGCAGACCCCGAGGAGCTCTGCAGCACCCCAAAGCCAGCTCCTCTGACTGAAGCCAGCAGAAGGACAGCAAAAAGCCGAAGGTGTACGTCACCAAGCAGCTATCAGAAAACCTCAAGGAATTATGAGAGATCACCCCAGCATCTGATGAAGAGCAGATTTTTTTTTTTTTTTTGCCCAGGGACCAATATGGATTTTCAACCACTCCTGGGGTTGTCACAGATCACGGGTATCGTATACATGTATACAGAAGCTTGCAGTATAACACCTATAATGTTAATTGCTGGAAAGCAGCCCAACAGCAGGAAGAAATGCAGCTTCAGTATAAAGCTTTTTTAGAAGTGGTTCATACAAAGTTTGAGAGGCAAAGCTAGTACATTTTGTGGTATAATTACCAAAGTTGAAAGTTTTAACATGGTACTTTGTTCACAAAAGCTAACAAGACATGCTATTAGCAAAAGTATTTACATAACCAGAATAATTTTCCTTTTCTAAGACTGGAATGTTTACCCATATCTGAAGAAAGGTCAGATAATTTGACAAATAGCAGAAATATGAGTACTAAATCATCAGATCATCTGTTAATCAAATAGAAACATTTAAATCCCCTATGATTGCTGTTTAATCATGGACATATATCACAGACCATGTTCTCACCATGGAAGGCGCTTTTTTTTTTTAGAACTGAAAACTTTTTTTTTAAATTTAAGGAACCTTATTACAAGATCAACCCAACTCTACCCCTGAAAACACCAAAATCTCCTTCAGTACAAATGCCATCCCCACGTTTAACCAGATAACCTGCTGCCCACTCGATGCATATCTAACCAGTCTGCCTACTGCAATCACCTTCCCAGCTGATTAAGTTAATGGTAGTACAACAACAACAAGCAATGGGAACAGAGCCAGAAGTGCTTGTGCCACGGAAGACTGCAATGGTCTGCCCTAAGTAGTGCTGGGACTTTCAATACACCTCTACAGAGGGCTGCTGCTGAGTAGAGAAGCATCCAGCAACATATCTTTGCACCCTGAATACCCTGAGATCACTTGGCCATCATCGCAAATGTTTAACAAAGTCACTTCCATGGATGACACACATGCCTTGAGGTGCAACAGGAGGTAAATAAGCAAAAGGAAAAACTATACTCAAACTGATCTCTGCAGCTAGCT
This sequence comes from Cariama cristata, assembly GCF_000690535.1. Lineage (NCBI taxonomy): Eukaryota > Metazoa > Chordata > Aves > Cariamiformes > Cariamidae > Cariama > Cariama cristata. Next base: position 26,255 of record NW_009628372.1, on the reverse strand, counting down.
TGCACGATCACACTAATTCAAATGTTTCACTAGACAGCAGAGGAAAAGTCAGAAGGTGACAGAAAGAGCTGCTAACTGAACATCAAATCATTCAGTAAGTTAAGCGAACAAAAGGAACTGGGATCTGTAAGCAGAACCACCTCCACCAGCATCCCTGGTGGCATTTTGTATGGTGGGTTGAGTAAATCTTGGACACTGCTACCAGTGACATTTTTACAGGCTTATCAACTTTGAAGAAAGGTGTGCTTTTTTGTTTTTGTTTTTTAAAATTCAAACAACTTTACTATCCCAATACCCAGATACCTATTGATCAGAGCATTATCATTCTGCTGCTTTTCAGATACCATGGCAGTTTACTAATTAAAACCTACAAATTAAGAGATAATGACAGCTTACAGAGGCATGCAACAATTCGTCTTCCCAGCTAACACACTCCTCCTCCAATGAAATACAGGAGTAGTTAAGACATCCCTGCTGTTCTAATCCTTGGCAAGCTACCTTCACTTACAAAAGTGAATCATTAAGTCTTTCCCCCAAAACAATCATTCTGGTGACAAGTTTGTACCATTAACTAAAGAACTGAGGTTATTTTGACATATCCATGACTGAGAGCCAGCTCACCATGAGCAAGGAGTCCCAGATTTTGCCACTTCATGTAGACATGTGAACTGCTGGACAGCAACTAAAAGCCACCACTAGGCTTTTATGCTCAGTGTGCTCATTCACTGTAGATGTGATTTCATAGAATCCAAGCTGACATACTTATTATAAAAAATAAAAACAAATAAATAATTAAAAAAAGAGTACTACAGTCTAAGAGCTGTGGGCCAGAGTGTTGCTATGATGCTATGAGTACAACTAACCTGATAAAGAGGTTTTGTTTCTGGCTGCTGCTGTTCTCCATCTGTGACAGATCTCCCAGGCTAAATACACATATGGTTGTTTCCTAACCCAGTTCTGTCAAGTGAAGCTGGTTAGCCAGACACACAGACATGCAAATAAAGCTGCTGGCAGCAGCTCCAAATGGTATCACTCCTAATCCAGCCCACTTGTTCCTAGTTTTGCCAGTTTAAACTCGTCACTTAACTGTGCTTCAATATGGTTGGATATTAGGAAGAACTTCTTCACTGTCAGAGTCGTTAGGCATTGGAACGGGCTCCCCAGGGAGGTGGTGGACTCGCCATCCCTGGAGGTGTTCAAAAAACATTTAGATGTGGCGCTTCGAGACATGGTTTAGTGGGTTTAGCGGGCATGGTGGCATCAGGTATACGGTTGGACTTGATGATCTTTGAAGTCTCTTCCAACCCTAATGATTCTATGGATCTGAGCAATGATCAAGGTTAGAAAAAAGCCTCACTTGTTCTCCACGATGGTCATTATGCAGGATCTGATCCATCACAGAGAACAAGTGAGGCATTTTCTGACCTTGGGCATTTTATTTTATATACACACACACTTTTAAAGTATGTATGCATACATATATATTCATGCTATATGTATGTTGCATATGTATATAAGATAAATATAAATAGTTTTACAAGTTGATTAGTGTATAATGAGAAAAAAACATACCTAAACCATAGCAGGAAGAGGCAGAAGCAGACAGATGAGGACACTAACAAGTTACGCTGTATTTCCTTGTGCAACAAGCGTCAGATTCATGCCCTTAGCTACCACAAACAGACCTTTTAATTCAAATCACTCCAATGGAGAGAGCTGTACATACACTGACACAACAGGGAGATAACCCAAACTTAGCCACTATTAGACTAGCACAGTGGACTACAACTACAAACACACTAGAAAAGACCCATGCTCACAAGTGATACCTATATCTCTCAAGGCAAGTACTGCTTCAAAGATGTAAACAAACCAGTTCACCTACCCACCTTGGTTCAATAGCACCAGAGTTTACCATAGGATACAGAACATAAGAACACTCTTCCAGTTATTTTGAGTTCAAGGACTTCCTGAGCCAGATATGATTTCTGTGTATTCACTAACTCACAATGAATTTCCTGCCCTTGAATTTATCCAGTTTGTTTGAACCCACATCAGTTGTCAGCTTCCACATAATTTTTCAGCTACAAGTCCCGCCAGCATACTACCCACTGAGTAAGAAGCTCCTCTTTCCACTTCACTATTTAAAATATTGTTGAAAAAAAGAACAAACTTTAAGTATGTTCCTACAATTAAGGATTTTGACAGAAACTTTTGAGGTTTTAAAAGGCACTGCTTAAGAGTGATCAAAATGGCATTAGAACTGAATAAATAGAATAAGATTAACTTTGGTTTAAAACTACATATCCCATAGCAATAACTTTCAAGTTTGTGTATGGTAAAAATTTCTGTAGAACATGCTAGCAGTTGCCAAGTAGTGCAGTTATTCATTACTTTCAACGTACATACATACAACAACTAGTACATCTATTTATCCAGGATTAGATAAGGAAAGAAACTCCTCTCTCCCATGAATCCCATTGTTCTTTTTCTCAAAAGCCTGGGACTAGGCAGACTGAGACCACTGATTTGCTGTCAGAACATGTTGCCAGATATAATTACAAGCTGAACAGAGATATCAAAGACTGACAGATCCCGAATAACTTGCTCTCCCTCCTTTTCATTAGGAGTTCACTAAAGCTATTTTAATAGCATAGAAAGCATCCATTTCTTTACACCATTAGGTTTCATCACCAAAGCTGTAAGAGCATTAAGACAAGTCTGAGAGTTTCAGAAATTTCTGATAGATACTGAAGACCAAAGCAATGCCTCCCTCCCCCCCACCATCTAGGTTGATTACTGTGTGGAGAATGGAATTGGCTATTACAAAGCAACTTGACCTTGCAAAACACAAGTGGTAGAAACTTTTGGCAGCAGGTCAAAGAAACCTTCCTTATTTCCATAAGTATTCACCAGTTAGATTTATGAACCATTGTCTGATCATTAGCCACCAGCTCTGTATTGCTTTTCCATGTACATGCATTTAAATGCACCACTTAGTACAGATCTTTCCTGCTGCACATACTTAACATTTTTTTGGATTAAATTTCAGAACCAGAAAACTCCATTTAAGAGTTCTGATTGCTATGTGAAAGGGATCCAATTACTTATTGCATCCTTTACAAAGCATGGGAACTTGCCTGAAAAGCAATAAAGCTTAATTTTTTAGAAAAAAAAAAACATCATCTACAAAGGATCACTACTTCTACTGGACTACATACAATTTGTCTGTAAATCAAACATTTACTCTGGATAGAAAAGCAATATCCAAACACTAGATCTCACAACACAGAAGGCAGCCAAGTTGACTGCAGAAATGTTACCTTACTTTGTTAAAAGGGAGGTACTTGTAGTTGGCACAGAAGCCATGTAGGAAAGGTTTCCTAAGAGTAGTATACAACTGTCAGTTAGACAAGAACATAGAAAGGATATTTTAGGACTTGAGATTGATCTGTCCATAACCAACATATATGCCAGCCGCCCAAGCGGCCAGTGATGGGACTCATGTGAGATCCCATTCAGCAAGAGATCTCTGTAGGGCCTGACACTTCACCTGCAGTGGCCAGTCTGTCATTACTTTAAGTACAACATGTCAAAGCCACTACAAACTATTACTGCTACTGTGTTCTCATGACATATAGAACTGTTATTGAGAAACTTGTTTTATATTGCCAGTGCAAGTTTGGAATTTTATTTTTCTTGATCTTACATTAAAGAGGCTGAGTTTGGTAACATTATCATAAGACAGACATTGAAGGCATTATAGAAATTAACTCATGAGTGAAGAAAACATTTTAATAAAAAACCCACAACAGACAGCTCACAGACACATTGGTTTAGTGTAAAGTAACAAGAAAACCTTTGTTATCTCCCAGGTACTACAGAGTCCATATTGCTCAACAACTGCATAAGTAGCTATGTGGACCCTTCTCCAGAGATAAAAAGCACCGGTCAGAATATAATAGAAGACTTGAGTTCCTTAGCAGGTTTCCTGACAGATGAGGAATGGTTTATGGCTTACAGGGAATATGGCTGTTTCCAAGGCCTCATGACTGCAGAGGGCAAATAGTATCAAGAGTTTTTGTTCTGTAGAAGATAACTAATACATCCAGAAGAGCCAAAAGCCCTTTGTGAGAGGTGTTTAAGGTCAGGAAGAATATATGCCTCTATATGCTTTACATATATGCCTTCAATGCAGTACTTTTATAAATAAGTCAACTGAGTTCTTACCATAAAGGTCAAAAGTTACTTTATTACAAAAACAAAAAGGCAGAATTTCAGAAGTTGTTAGGGCAGACCCCATTCTAAAGAGGGGCTGAGGGCTTCTTTATGGACATGGGAAGCAGTACTGCACACAACAGTTCCCACTAAGGGTACAACAATGCAAACTAACAAGTTTAGAGGCATATTAGGTGAAAAAAAAAAAAAAAAAAACCACAAAAACAAAATCACTACCTGAAATACTCTAAAACTTGGGAAATCCCTAGATATCCTGAAATTTTTTCCCTGAACAAGATACCAAACAAGCTGTTCTTGGTAGCACAAGCCTTTAGCACGGCAGACAATGTTCTTTTGTGAGCTTTGTGCATTTGCTGCAAAAAGACTTCTTTGTTCCTGCTTGGTTTGTCCTCTGCTTTACCTGGGGTAGTACGCTGTGTAGTTCATGAAGAGCTGAGCCCCAGCAGGGTAGTACGCCGCGGAGGGCTGGAGCGTTCGTGGGTTCAGGAGCACAGATGGCTGATACAGAGCAGCTTCTGTTGGCACAACTGCAGCAGGAGCTGGAAAGGAGTAGGAAGGGGGTGAAAGGCCTAAAGGGAACAAATGGAAAATAGATTAGGACCTTTTAAATTCCAGCATATATATGGTCTTCATTAGCTGAAGAACTCTGCAGTAAGTAAAGAGCCTTCACAAGCTTCTCGTTCTCTTGCTCATCACAGAAAATAAATCTGAGCCACCAACGTGAGCTTGACTACAAGTGTTGTACCTACTCTCCCAGTCAAAAGCAAAGTCAGTACTACACAAAAAGCCACCTCTTGCTCTGAGAATAGGGTCTCTTTCTGAAGAAGAGGCCAGTTTTTCTTGTCTAGACTCTGATTTTAATGAAGTCTCCAATCAAGAAGTGTGAGACTTCTCCACTGTAAGAAGGAAACTTCTGTACTCAAGATCTGCCTAACGTTCCCCAGACCAGAGGACACCTTTTCATCATAAGCCAAAAGGGCTTGTCTGAGGAGTACATCACTGGCATTTGTAGCTGGAAATGGGAACGCTGCCACCTGAGAGTTCCCAAAGCCTGGGACTCTACTCAAGAACCTGTCCTAGGAGCTCTCAGGAGAAGCTTCCAAGCCCTGCCTGGAATAGCTGTCACACATAGGACTACACACTGCAGATCTCTGCTTAGAAGGAAAGTTTTCCAGGTGACTAGCTTATCTCCTAAGGATTAGCTGAAGGTCTACTCACACTCAAAAGGAACCACATCCAAAAAGTTTGCTGCCATATTGGCAGCTGTGACTAGGATTTAGAGGACACTTCTTAAAAAAGCCACCACCAACAATAATACATTTGCATAGAGAGAGAGGGAGAAAGCTCCTACTTGACTACCTTGCCATTTATGATCTTGGAAGCAAAGTATTATTTTTCCCATAGGCTCAGATTTATACGGCACATATGCTTAGTAAGTTAGCCCTTAAGCTCTTACAGCATTCCCCCTAAATGTTTGTCTAGAAGTCCATGTTCATCCTAGTAGCTCTGAGGAGCATAATTTTACAAGAAATAAATTTTCTGCAACTCTGAAGCCAAAGCTACGTGTATTTTACTCCCACACAGGCAACCTCAATTCTGTATGAACAACAAAAAGCAAAGGAAGAGTTCACTCAGTAGTGCTTCAATAGGCAGAACGCTTGTGGTTAAGTCCCAAAAGGAGAGCATTACCAATGGTTTCATAAATTTTTGGAAGTGAAAGGGGAAGGGCTTTTACTTGGCATGTTCACCATGATGAAAAATGTAGATACAAATCAGTTTAAATGGGAAACAGTGCTTTAAGGTGTAGTCAGGGCTTACAAATTACTTTCCAGAGTCATGGCTCACCCTGGACAAGTTAAGTCTCAGAGAGAAGAGGGGAAGTTTGCCACTGGGAAAGCAAGAGTAATTTCAAAGTAGTTCTTCAGTCATAGTAATTCACAACCAGAGGGAAAAATAATGATTGCAAGCTGCTGCTGATTTAAGACGAAAAGACCTTATTTTAATACCCCCATCTGACATTGCTTTCCAAGAACCAGAATCAGAGTCAACAAAGCAGCTCCAACACCTACCCGCACATAGCGTAGAGTATTGGCAAGACCCATGCAAAACTTACATGGTAACTTACATGGTGGTGGGGACAAGCCATTTCGATTTAAAGTGCCCCCCATTAATACAAAGTTCATCTCCTCAGCAGAACATTGAAAGACTTCAACATATCTGTCCTTCATTGTCTTCTTATGACACTTCTGTGCAGCCAGAAAAGCTCGGTCTGCAGATTTCATCTGAATAAAAGCATCTCCTGATGGACGTCCCTACAAACAAGGCAGGCAAAAAGAAATGTTTCTGGAGGTCCCATGAAGTAGCAGCATAGCAATAATTTGTGCTGTTAAAACCAGCCTCTTCAGCCACAAATATATTCATCTCCAAAGTCAAGTACATCAGTCAACCCAAGCACCCATCCACACCTTTAAGCTCCCCTCCCCGAAGTTCTTCCCACTTGTGCCAACTTGATTGTATTTATTTACCTGTTTCAATTAAGCTACGTTGTAACTTGAGCCATGTTACTTCTATTTTTTAAAAAAAACATAAGGACACCTATGGGAGAGACTACAATTCAGGCTTACTTAGGTGCTTTGAGACCTGCTCTTACCAATTTAGTAAGAACGCAGAACTGGAAGAGCTAATCCACATTTCTTATCTGCGATTTTTAAAATTCAAGCATAATTACAGTCAAATGCCAAATGTTCAATGATTTTTTTTTAATTTTATTTTGTTAGGACCAATATAGGCTAGGATGTTTTAGACGGGTATAACCTAAGGCTTGCTATGAACTAGTGGAGAAAAAGAAAAGTGACAACCTTATATACAGCCGTAAATGAGCAGGACACACAACTAGGAGGAGTCATTTTAGTCACATGCAGCTGCTGACTTAAAGTAGCCAAAACTAGAGGTAGAGATCTGAAGCCAGCTCTAACTTAAGTTCTGACACTAGAAGATCTGGCCCAGAGGAAAGAACAACTTTATCACTGTCCTTTACAGTTGTTTGTGATTCAAGGGTTGAAACTAGGAATGGTGGGAGCATGCAGAAAGCATAAAGATCTAGTAGTCAGGCAAAAGCAGTATCTTGGGGAAAAAAATAAATGACAGCTTTGGGCAGGGGTGGTAGACAGCCATAAGGACTACATACACACCCCAACTTCCTCCTCCAGGTTCTTTTGTTACAGCTGGCAAGGGCTGATACTACTGTAAACTACTACTTATGCTTTAACATCTGCATCTTTTCTTAGCCTCTCCCAGCTCCGCACATTCCTTACAGTTTTTCATCATTGGCTAGGTCAAGTCCTCACAGACACAGGAATCTCTTTAGAGAGAAAGGTATTGGAATAACTATAGTCCCTTCTCCCTCTCCAGGCCCCCGAAACACAGAAGCCCTACTCCAGGGCAAGGAAGTATTTTGTAGTTTCAGCTTACGTTTAGTGCCAACCAAAACAATTTTAGAAGAACCATTTTTGTACCACAATAATCAGTGTAATCAGTGCAACCACTCAGGGCCTCTCCTCCCCCTAAAGACTACGCAGATCACAACAGCGCACAATGCTTTGTCTGAAAAGTTTCAGTAGAAACTGCTTCCAGAAAACAATGGCAAAGATGTGACCGTTTATACATGCCAATGAGCTGTTAATGTTGGTGCTTAGCTGTGACTGTTTAAAGAAAGCAACCACGTAGTTCAGGAAATCCAAAGCTTCAGCCGCTGACATGCCATAGGAAATCCTGTCTCTGTAAGGCTGTAGTCACATTTGTCCTCAAATATACCTGAGGCACATTGTTCAGCAAGGCAGAGGTAAACCACTCCTTTGAGAGCTAGCATTGCCCACACTTCTGCTTTGAAGATACCCTTGCCTGGTACAAGAGGAATTATGCATGCTGTTGAGCAGGACTCTTCAGTTCCAGCCTCCTACAGTGCAGGACCACAGCTGCTGCTCTCAGAGCACCAACACCTCGAAGACTGCAGCTTAGCTTTAGGCACATGTATCTCAGTAACAGAAACCACGCTACAGCAAATGCAGCAGCTGGCATAGCAGGGTTCAAATAAGCCAACACACCTATTGCCAGTACACTTTTAGAGGAGAGCTGGAGGCCAATTAATGCCATTAGTGTCAATCCAAAGGTGCTTCCCTATTGATATCATCAGAAGGGCTGCATTCGCATATACAGGCAATTAGCACAGAGTGGCTAGAAACGTGGTGCCTACCAACCTGGTGATTTAGTACCATGTGAACTCCATGGGTCCGAATATCTGTAGAAAACTCCCCCAAGAACTCCAGGATGTCCTCTATAGTAGCAGCATAGGGAAGGCCGCGCAAACGTATGCAGTCTCTGACGTTAGTGGGAGGTACAAATTGTTGAGGTAATACCGGAAGAATAGGAGGTGTTGGGAGAGGAATGAGAGGTGTGGAAGAGTATCTGTTCAGCACCTGTGCAAAACAGAAACTGAGAAGTTACACAAAGCCTCCTAACTCATTCTTCAACTCAGAGGAACTGAACTCTTTTTGCTCTGGGCAGTATTTTAAGAAACAAGTGAGCTAGATTCTGGGCTTAAACCAAACAGCAGTGCTTAGAATTCAGATGTTTTAAGTAAATCTTTGGATCATTTTTTCTTGAAAAACATCATTTTGTTTTGGAGAATTTACTTGAACTGTTACACAAATCTCAGAAGAGGTCCTAGAACATGAAACCTGTAATTCTACAGTATTTTTATTTGGAAAATATCCCAAAGCATTCTACCACCTACAGAGTCATGGTGACACTTCTACCCAAAATATCTCCTCTGCAAAACTTTAGAGGACTCTGGGAACTAGAAGCATACTTCACTACCAACCAACCTTGACTTGAGATGCAATAGTTCATTGAGTAACATAGGTGGTGTTACTGAGTCACGGTATCTGTATCTGTAACAGTCACACTTTAAGATTTCTTGTTACTAATTTTAACAGTAAAAACCCTGCCTGGTCAAGAGTTAACTGAATATTCAATCACTACCTTTTACATTTCTCTGAACAAGATTAAGATTCATTTACATTTATACAGCTATCAGAAGGTTTTGCTAAACAAAGAAACATGAGAGCACTTGAGAAAAATACAATTACAAGAATGAGTGTTGCAGCTATGCCTTCTCACCATTCATCCTTCAAACAAGGCACTGAAGTCTCTACATATTTGGGGAAGAGAGCTACACCATTGCTTGGTTACAACGACACTGCCATTGGTTGACCATAATTTGCATCATAGACGAGACCTTTTAGAATCATGTTTAGAAGTTAGTGACCTCAACTGAAGCTCTACAAATCTTTGGAGACATACATAAACAATCCTCTCAGCCCTACTTCCTTTCCCTGACAGCATAAACACAGTTAATGGTTCATCAAGCCATGTTAATGCAAGAAACAGCACTTCTCAGACCCAGTTTGACAAAGTCCTGCCACCCTCTGCTAGGTAGCCAGTTGTGCTGGTTTTGGCTGGGGTAGAGTTAATTTTCTTCACAGTAGCTGGTATGGGGCTATGTTTCGGATATGCACTGGAAACAGCCTTGATAATTCAGAGATGTTTTAGTTACTGTGGAGCAATGCTTACACAGTGTCAAGGCCTTCTCTGCTCCTCACCCCACCCGCGAGGAGGCTAGGGGTGCACAAGGAGTTGGGAGGGGACACAGCTGGGACAGCTGACCCCAACTGAACCAAGGAATATTCCATACCATAAGGCGTCATGCTCAGCATGTAAAGCTGGGGGAAGAAGGAAGCAGGGGACATTCAGAGTTACCGTGTTTGTCTTCCCATGTAATATGATGGAGCCCTGCTTTCCTGGAGATGGCTGAACACCTGCCTGCCGATGGGAAGCGGTGAACAAATCCCTTGTTCTGCTTTGCTTGTGCAAGGCTTTTGCTTAACAGGTAGGTTAAGCTGTCTTTATCTCAACCCATGAGTTTTCTCACTTTTACTCTTCCAATTCTCTCCCCCATCCCACTAGAGGGGGGAGTAAACAAGCGGCTGTGTGGGGCTTAGTAGTTGCTGGCTGGGGTTAAGCCACAACAGCAGTGTTGGCAGAAGATGGCTGAGGCCTGCCCTTACAGACAGTTCGTAAGACTCTTTGGATACACTGTTCTGAAGACAACTACATCAAAAGGCTCTGTTTTTCTGGGCCAGTGACTAGAGATAAGTCTTTTAGATGAAGATTTGTTGCTAATGCTCCTCCTCAACAGACTATCATTGGATTTAGACAAATTCAGTATCTGTAGAGTAAAGCACTAGACTCACATAAACTTTCTGCTATAACTGCTGTTCGCAAGGCTACTGGAAGCCAAAACCCCAAAAGGTTTGTATATATATGATTGAGAACATACATATACCATAAGATCTTACATTTAGAGGGAGTAAAGCTTCACAGAAATTCAGACACTACTCTTTCCGTCAAGAGTCAAGAGTGAGAGAAGAAAAAAGAAGCTTTCAAGTCATGGCCAAGCAGTATCTGTTTCCACTACTGTATGCCAGTGTAGGAATTTGTATTACAAGAAGCCAATGTTTGTAAGGTTTTTCCCCTGCTTAACTTCTGCTGCAGTGCTCCTGAAGAGTTCAATGTACCTTTTCCCCAGCAAGTCTTTATGCTTTTTCAGTGCATTTTGTGCATATTCCTCACAAGCAAACAACACAAAGGCATCCCCTGTTGGCCGGCTGTCAGGGTACGTGACAAACAGGACTCCCTCCTTTCCTCCTGTTACAGGGCAGTGCTGGCCAAAGAATGTCAGCACTTCTTCTGTTGTCACGTTGAAAGGAAGACCTCGCATCCTGACAATCACTTGGTTTTCTTTCGACAAGAACTGTGCAACCTCATTAGAAGTACCTTTAACAAAAAGATGTACGAAAGCACTTAAGTCTAGGCAGCCACATAAAATCATGAGCAAGTCTGGCATAGCTACCTCCTCCCCACAGACAGTTTTTGAGCAGGTAGAACAATATTTGCCCCCAAAGTCAGGAAAGATGTCCCTCTGATAAACTAGAAATATTGTATAGGACACTTCCCATTAAAGTCTAATAACGTTACTCCATGATTAGGAAAAGATTCATTCTTATTCAAAGGGAAAACAGAAAGTTCTTACAATGATCAGAGCCCAAGGAAGCACAGTCTGTGAATCTCATGCGTGAACAGTACCTGTGCTACCGTGCACCTCACCTTTCTAACTTATGAATACCTTCGGCATACTCTGAAGCCATAATATGTAGTAACCAAGTACCCAGACCATTGTGCTGGGAAAGAAAGTTGGAAGGGCATGCTGAAAACAGCTCAGGAATTTCATCCTATCCTGATAAAACTGTCAAAGTCTGCCAATTCTACTTTCAGTATCTCTAGGAGAAGGCAACAGATGCTCATACTTAGAAGACTACCCTAACCAAAGCTAGCTGCTAACCAACTTCACATTTTAACACAGTCCTTTCACTTACAGCTAGCTCATTCTGCAAAGAAGTTTGGTTGTGGCAGACACACACCATTTTTCCCCAATGTCAGTGTACAATGTCTTTACTTTGAATGCTGTAACTATTACCAAGCTTATCAATTAGCTATTTTATTTGACAGTTTAATAGCCTCTCTGACTCTAAAACCTCAACCTCAGACATCCAGTTAGTCATTTACAAACCCTGAAACAAATCTGTTGGGAATCAACATGGACCTTAAGGTAGTATTGTAGATACAGAATTTGAGTTAAGATCACTGTTATGTATGCTTGCAGTCATAGAGGGGAGGAAAAGAGACCACAGGAAAGTTTGTAGAGCAAGTTTCGCAGCCTTTCAATTCAAGGCTGCAAATATTTCAATATTCCCCTTAAATAAGCATTCTCCCTAAATTCCCCCTTTAGTTTGAGGCAAAGATTTGATTTGAAGAAAATCAGTTCCATAAATCCCTTGTTATTTACACTGTGATATCTGTTTGATTTTATGTGCAAGTCTCCACAGCAACAGCAGTCATATTGTTTTGAAAAACTACTCTGGTTTTGTTTTTCAGCAATCAATAACATTTAGGTCTCTCCAGTTAAGAAGATGACCTAACAAATGAAGTTCATATGCAAGATCACCTTGCTTGATCAAATCCTTATTTGATAGGCTGCTTGAAAATGGCAAGAATGCAGAAAAAGATGGACAGATAAATCATGGAACGCCTTGGACTGCTGCTAGCCGAGTACACAGTAATCAACACACCAGCCAACTACTCACACAAAGCAAGAAAATGAAAGACCACATCCAACAGGAGCAGTTTACAACCAGAAGTTAGATACAGATGCTGATGGAACAAACCCTCCCTTCTCACCCCCTAAAAATTACCTCCTGCAATTTTAAGGAAGTCTTCACCTGTTGCCTTGTATACCTAAGGAAAGAAAAGACATGTGATGGGCATGCTATTTGCACTCCTGTTGAGAAGAGAATTTCAAAGCCAGTGTCACACACCTCAATGTATCGATTCCCCATGTGATGCTTGTGCCTTTGTAGCGCGAGGTCTCTATGCTCTTCACTCACAAACCTCACAAGAGCCTCCCCATTCCTCCTGCCTTGGGCATTGAGACAGAGTGCAGCACCTCCCCTGCAAGATTTAAATCAAAAGAGAGATAAAACTCCATGACCGATGCAGATGAAGCACTACAAATGTAGAGGTAAATCGTTAGCTACTAACTTGGCAATATTTAGGCCTTTGAAGAATCTTGCTATGTCCTGGTCAGATGACTGCCATGGCAATCCTCTTGCTCGGATAACAGCGTTGTCATCCACAAGTTCCATCTTGCTGCTGCAGGCACAGAAAGAGGGAGTAATGCAGAGACATCTGCCTGTAGCATCTGCCACACATCACCCTCCCTGCTTGTCACCTGTACTCCAGGGACAGGCTTCTGTCACTGCTCCGCATCTGCTGGATGGCACTGCCAGGGCAGTGAGGGCTAAGTGCCTCCACCATCCAAAACCACTGCATGTATCCATCCTCAGGGAATGTCTGCTCTGTTAAGCTGCCCCTTTCCTGTTTCACCACATTTGCTCTGTGAGCTCTCATCTCTTCAATCATGTTTCCAATTTACTCTCTGCTCCCAACGCAGCAATGTTTGTGTTTCTCCGTTGTCTGAACAGGTTTACTGGTATAAAATGAAGCACTTGCTATTCTAATCTTAGCTAGGTGGAAATTGAAGCAGAGCAGTTAAGACATAACTGAGGTTAGTGCTTATTATTTGTACTGTGACAGTGTGTAAGAGCCAGGCACAAGCCAAGACCAAATCTGTTCAGGGTTACACTCAGCACACAGAGGACTCCTGCTCAAAGAGTTGAGCCTTAACATTGCTTGTTCAGGCCATGACTGTGCTACTAGAGACTAATATAGCTACAGGCTACATTGGCTGCTTAGCATAGGAATAGCTAAGCCACAGAAAGCCAGGTTTAATTGGTCATTACTGCAGTCTCTTCTGTTCTCTTACTTGTTAAAAGTGCCATGTACAACAAAACGCTCACAGCTACCCAAGGCTGCCTTTCTGGCTATTGCAAGGACAGGTTTTTGCACAGAAGAGATTATGTGATTGATTAAGCAGATGAAGTGTTGTTCAGCAGCAGAGGACTGTGGTATGTCTTGTTATAGGAGGGTCATGTTTCTCACTCGTATTTTAATTTCTCAGGTGGCCCTTCTGTAGCTGTTTGTCCCAAATCGTTCCCCCTCGCCTCCTAATTCTGTACTTCTCATTATCACAAATAAGATGGGAATCATCCACCTCATCCCAAGATTTTGTTAGTGAAAGGTAAAAAGCTTAGAACAATACTAAAACATAACCCCTGAGCTAATATCACTGGATACTTTCTGCCAATACAGTTGCATTCTTTTCTTGCTTCTTTTGGCTCAGAAGTGCCAGCATCATCTACCATTATGACAGTTCCTTAATCTGGAAGAGGGAAGTAAGTATTCATGCAAGATGGGGATATAAATAAGGTCAGTTTAACACCAGTGTCTTGTGATACTGCAGAGGGAGTATCCAGCAAACCACTGAGAAAAATCAGTATTCATACATACAAAAGCATGATTGCATTTTAAAAAAAACCAACCAAACAACAAAACAGTCATCAAAAGTAGACAAAGCTTTATGTTTAAAACATATTTGGGAAGAAGACAACTATCATAGCTTAAGCAATTTACTGGTGGCACAGTGTCTTTGTGGAAATGTTTCTTCCCTATTAAAAAAAATCATGATGCGTATTCAGTAACTGTGAAGCAAATTGCAGGAAGAGTTAGTAGCAACAGGGTTACTTCTACAAAAATACTTATGTTCTTTGTTAATAGCACAGCACACTTAACACCCATTATAAGCACTTATTAGCAAAACCCAGAACTACCAGCAGTAAACAGGCAACATTGAAGCCTAGCATGAAAACTGGCTTGCATCTGATCATAGAATATCTGTTCCCTTTGCCACTTAAAGGATCTAATTGATTCCCACAGCAGTGGCAAGATAAAAATAATGGTAACAGCTATTTGTAAATCAGGAATACAAAGAAGTACAGTTTGTCTAAGCAGTATCTTAAAAAAAACAAGGGGGAGGGTACACAGCAAGAAGAAGGAGAAGGTACTTACCAAGGCCCGCTTTCAAATTTGTAGTTCACTCTTTCTGGATCTGAAAATCTGTGATCTATCAAACACAGCATAAGTTATTTTCTTTTTCCTCAGCATACAGGACAGGCAGCAAAAACAATGAGCAACAGAGAAAACTCATTCATCACAATCACTTACTGTATGGTTCAGATATTAGTGTTAAAATAATATTCCCCATATCTTCAACTTGAGAGGCTCCATAGGGAAATGCTGGACTGTTCTTGTCAAGATTTAAATCTTTATGCTGGAGTTAAGTCAATCATCACCAAATAGATTTCTAATTGCCTTCCTGCTAGAGCAACAAGCTTTCATGTTATCCTTGATGGCAAGTCGTTTCTCAGGGGAAGAGTTAATCCATTTTCCCGCTGGGATACATTAGCTGTTCTGCCTTGGCCTCTAACTACCGGCACCCGCAGGAGTCTGAGGTCACTCCAGAAAGCGTCTGGGGACATGAGACCCCATAATAAGGACATATATATTTAATATATTCATGAATTATGTATGTTTGACAGACAGAAACGCTTTTGCATGCGGAAGAGACTGGAGTCCTGTCCTCTTTAATTAAGATCTCCTTTAATCTCTAGGGGAAGATTTGGGGAAGGAGGAGAAGCAAACCATCAACTGGAAGCTCCAGAAATAGGAGGATATACCACATGCTTTCTGAACAAGTAAATCCCAAAGTAGATTAAACATCTTACTCGCCACTTTAACAAAATTCACAAGTGGCACCTCATCTAAACCTTTCCTATTAGAAATTACAACCTCAATTTCATGCTGTTATGCAGAAGCATTTTGAGAATCTGGTAAGAGTGCACAACTGTAGATAACCAAGAGACAAAACAGAGTCCCACAACCCATATCTTCTTCCATCTGAATGATTTTGGAAGATGATAGCAAGGATAAGCTCTCCTACCAATAGAAAGCAGGAAGTGTTCTGTCCTAGACAGGCAGGCTGTAGAATGACCAGCTAAAACACCCACTTTCATAAAGGGAGTTGGATTTAAGTTGCATACACCATCTTTTTTCACACAACTTTAAACAGAGTTCACTATAGTATCTCTCTCCCTTCCCGTCATATTTGCCCCTCTCTAACACCAAGCTACAGGACTGTAAGATTACTTGCAACCCTACTCCTTCATTTCTAAAGCAAATTTTTTGAAAACATCTTTTCCACTCACATCTTCTTTGATGAGTGTAGAGTAAAAAAAAAAACCAAGAACAAAACAAGAAGTGAAATATAAAGCCATCTGGGAATAGGACTTGCTTTTTTGACTTCTTATCACTTTGCATCAAGACTTTAGAGCAAAAGTGAAAGAGTTTCCTAAACAAGACCCTTCTTGGCATGGCAGTACAGTAATGCCAAGACATTACAAAGTCAAATGCACCAATTATTTGCTCACATCCCCCAAAAAGCTACTTTAGACACATTTCAAATGCTCAAAAGAGTCTGCATTTTGGTGCTTAAAAGTTGTTTCTCAGTTGAAAATAGCAAAGTTCCTCTTAAAATAAAAAAGCTTACTCCACTTAGAGCTGAGCACATTTTGAGTTGGCAGATTACGACACAAAGGGCAGAGAACAGAAGAACAGCTTCTGTTAGAAACAGACATCACATACCAGCTTTGTCGTGTCATCTCATCAACAGGGGAGGCAGGACAAATTTCATTGTGAAATAAAGTCCTCCCTATTATTTGTGGGATGACTGCAAGTCAGTCCTACAAAACATTTTTTTTTTTTTTAAATTGTTATGAGATGAAAAATAACATCAACTGAATTAATGAACACCTCTTCCACAGCAAGGAAAGGAAAGCTGCTGTGCCAATACAATACACCTTTGAGGGCAATTCGATTTTGAGGCTTTGTTGGTTTTAAGTGTGCACTGGAGTATGGAAGGACAGGATGATGCTTAGTCTTACAAGAACATTTGATGTTTAAGTGAATTATCATAGTTTAAAAAACAGAAAACTTAAACCAGTGATGCCTCCCCTCCAACTGCTTGACTAAACAGTTTGCTAGCCATTGACATTACCCTCCCACCTGGAATCTTCTTTAGAGTAGAGCAGTGAGAACATTAAATGGTTTTCTTAAAAAAAGCAAGCAAAAATCCTGAACAAACCACATGCAACAACCCCAAGGCACAGTTTAAGAGACTATCAGTATTTACGACAACAAGAAACTTCTTCATTGCAGTATCTCTTCCTAAGCTGTACACTCAAGCTCATCTCCTCCCCTGTCCCCTGGGGAAGAGGGGTTGAAAGGAAAAATAATCACACAAACAGACTCCCTCGAAGAGAGGGTGCCTAATCAGCACCACACAGATGTTTGTGGGCACCTTGTGTACCACAGCAGAGGACTGCTTCTCCTCCTTTTCCTGATACTCTCCCCCCTGCAGCATCTAACAGCTCTGGTCTTCCCATCCAGGGAACCAGAAGCTGCTGAAGACGCAGGTATTGGAACCCTGGTCTTGCCTGACCATTTTTATGAAGATTTTGGAAACGTTATCTTTCCTCTGTCAAAGTCAAGAGAAATTGGGCAGGAGTTTCAATAGCTATTATGGCAGGGGACATGCATATACGTGTGTACACACATGCGCTTGGCTGTTAGACTGTACTGTCAAAAGTGAAGAGACATTTCAATATTTCCTTTTTGCAGAGCCAAAGATCCCTACAAGCGATCAGCCGCTGGAGAGGGGAATGCGGCAGTGTGAAGGTGTTGGGAATTTGAAGCAAGGCTATTGCACAAAGAAAACAAACAACTCTCCCACTCCATACTCATTTTCTTCAGAAAACATTTTCATTGAAAACGTTGATCAACAGAAGATATAGTTCCTAAAAATGTTATAGTGCCAACAGAAGTCAGTACCAGGTGTTGAGACACAGGGAGTGAACTGTGCCAAGGAACTCTATATTAATATAAACGCAGTGGGAGGGGAGGAAGAAAGTGATCAACATTAGCAGGAGTGAGAAATCACTCATACCTTCACCTCTGATTAGCTAGAAGCAAGGCTTTTAGGCAAGAGTGGAGAAGAAAACTGATAGTTTTCTGCACGTGTAAGGAGTATGTCAATAATAACATTAATTAAGTGAAAACCTGAATTCTAATGAACCAGACTGACTAGGTACAGATGGACTCCCATGAACAGAGGCACTAGAAGTTATGGATTCTTTAGAAAAAGCCATAATGGAATGGTCTTTATAAAAGCCACCCCTTGTTCTGTGAAGGGATAAGAGACCACATGTGTGTTTGTGTACAGTGATATTTAAAGGTTGTCTCTCCTGGGCAATTGGAAAGAGTTGATTGCAGTGGATAAATCCAAGTTCACATTTAAAGAAGTGTTAGAAAACAGACCTGACTGTCTAAAGCAATATGCAATAGCATGCACACGTATATTCCAAATGAAGCAACGGGCAAAAGACACTCCCAAATAACAAGGCAGGATGGGAAACAAGCAACTTCTGAATCTTGCTGTGCAGCTGCAGTACCACCTCCTGCAACACTCAGGAAGCTAGTAAAGAGGGTGGGGGGGAGCCATATTCTGCATCAGGGCTGCTTTTAAAATATGGAAGAAATTTCTAAATCCTTTCCTCAGACTCATCACTGCAGCTTTACCCACTGCCAGTGCCCTTCAAGAGTTCTTCCCTCCCACTGTCTCTTCCATTTCTCAGCCTCTCAACTCCTTTCTTAACTATGGCAAAAGAAATACTCAACACCTAACTTAGCTCTGAGATGACATGAACTAGTTTTGCAGTTGTGCTCTGCACTGATCCCCTTCCCCCTTTGTTCTGTTTTTAAGTCTCTTCAGGCAGAAGATTACGTCTTTTTAATTACTACTTTGCATAAAGGCAATCTGGTATTACCCAGTTCCTGGGTACTACCACAGGAAATACAAATAGCAACATGCGAGAATCTCTGGTAATACCCAATAACGGGCTTTTTATTGCCAGAGTTAAGTACTGTTGGCTATAACTGTGTTCCACATCATTGTTTTCAAGACAATCAGGTTTAAAAAAAAAAAGGCAAAAAACCCCAAAACCGACGGTTCTCTATGGCAGTATCCAGATCATATCCAGCACATGAAGCAGACTGTTCCAAAGTACACCTGTGCTTCTACTGACAACTTCTAGTAAAGAGTTATCCTCACAAAACCAGTTCAGAAGTGAGTAGAGCAAACTATGCACTGGAGGAAGCAAGAGCTATTTGCCATTTAATGGCTTCTGCACACCCAATCTTGAGGCAAAGGATGAGTCTTCTGCAGACCGAATAGAAATAATCATGCAAGCTTTGTTCACTCCACCCTGAAGGCACTCACAGCGGTAAAAACTGGCTCAGCAAGCTTTGCAAATCAAGAAGCGCAGCAAGTATGGGAGGTACAGAGGGTGCAAGAACAACCCTGCTCCTTTTGTATACTTACACATGTTTTAAAAAAGGATTACGACAGACCCAAGTTCCTTTCTCTGCTGGAACATGATTGTGTCTCTCAAGTTCTTTTTGTTACTTGAAATTTCTCATAATTGTCCTCCTGTTTCTACTCTTACACAACACTGACTAAAGAAATTCTGCCAGAAGACCATCTCCTACACCAAAAACTGTTCTGAGACCTTAAGTTAGGCAGCAGTAGCACTCAGATAACAGTTACAACTAGTCTCAGTTCTTCCTTGGTCCCTCAAATTTCATGGCATTTTAAACATTTCCTTACCTTGAATGAAAGGAAATCAGTGGCTGTTTGTACATGAAATTTATAATTTCTTGGGAGGGGATGTAAAGCTTTCACCTGAGCTCTTGGATTTGGAATGGTTTCTTTCATTGCTGTACACAATTTCAAGTAGTTTGCTGAAAGAATAAGTCCCCAAAGTACTTTCTAAAGGAAGAATAACCCAGCCAATTATTTGGTTTAATATCTCTATGCTCTTTTTCAAGATTGTGCTTGCCTTGTCTGTAAGAAATATATAGCCAAGCACCATCTATCCAGTGTGTTATACACTGGAATTATCTCTGGAATGACTGTGCAGGAGGAAGTTATCCCCCCGACTGTTGGGAGCAATAGAGTACATTCTCCATTTGCCTGTAATTTGTTGTCTAATCAAATGTTACCCATCAAAATAAAAGCTTTTGGAAGACTCCTAGTAATTTCAATGACTGTACAAGAATACCCGGCTTTCCTCTAACTCTTTCATATCACACAAACTTCCTCTCACTGATCACAACCACCTTACACACAGGTAAATGGAGATGGAAGTACATGAAGTGATCTACACCCCCCCCCAAAACGTTCTGCACCTACCAGTTTGTAAACGCAGGTTTTCTGTATCTCTAGTCAGCACTCTATTCCTAACCCAAAACCTTCTGTCCCCACCAAATGTTAACAAAGCTGGCCCAGTTTGTGTGCCACAATCACAGAAGATTCCCCTCATGCAGCCCCTTTAGCTGTGAGGTGGAACATGTGCACTTTCTACAAGAATAACAAGAGCTTGGTCAGATTCTATGCACTAATCTGCAACTTCATTTCAACCTCCTCTATTTGGTTTTAATTTGTTTTTGTGTCCCCTGCCTCAGCATAGCCATTTCAAATCCAAGTCACTTTTCATTTAGTCATTTTCTTTTCTTTGCTACATAACCATCTCAGGAGGAAAGTAGCTGTCCCGCTTACATGAAGAAGGAAAAAAAAAATCTCTGCACAAAACTGTTTGAACTAGTCTTTAGACTTAGCACCTGCTTCAACAATTTATTTATTTTTTTTTTTTTAAATCCCAAGCATTACATGCATGTCCGGACTCTCCAAGTGCAATTAACTTACACACTTTCAGACACCAAGGAGATTAAGTTGGCACATTTCAGCCTCCTCAGGTGAGGAGAAAGAAAATCATCATATTTGTCAATAAAAGAAAAATAAAAATTATTTTACCTTTTTGGTCTCTGCATCTTCCACCCCAACTCTCAAGCAATATAGGGCAGATACAGTTAATTTCAGCCATGTTGCATAAACATAGCAAGTTTACAAATAAGAGCATAAGCAGTTACAAAACAAGACAAACCACAAAGATTAAACCAGACTGAAGTTATTTAGGTTTATATACCTTAAGCAGCATATTGGATCCAAAATTCAGACTCAAGCTGAGAACATTTGGATAGGCTGACCGAGGCTCTAGGAACTTGGAGGAAATACAATTGGCAGCTGCCAAAACAACTCTCAGGTGGTACTGACTCTTTAGGGGCTTCCTGACAGAAGTCGGGTAACACAGGGTGGGGTCTGCTACCCTCTCCCAGCAGGAAGAGGGTGCAGAGTCTGTCACTGTGCCTTAGCTGATCAGTGATGCTCCCGTGATGTTGTACAACTCTTTCCACAGCAGCAAGACGTACACCAGACATTCACATGAGGAGAAAACAAAGGCATCTCTCGAAAACAGCCAAAGTAGCTCATTGTCTTTAACTTCTCCAGCTCATGTCAAAGCATCCCTAAACAACACATTAAGTTTTTGACCATAACTTTAGGAAGTCACCACCATCCAGCTTCTAGACTATGCAACACAAGCATTTATTTTGCTTTTCTACATAAAAATTCACTCCCCTACACTAAGTGTACCACTTTGCTTCAGAGTAGGGGGAGAACCGATTTCTGTCCTTTTACTAGGGTAGATGAATCTTAATTTGCAGATGACAAAGCAGAGCAGACAGCCTCCACTATTCAACCTTATGGTTAAACACACAAAAAAATTCACAAATACATAGATATTTTATTCCCCCTCGACACAGGTACAAAGCCCAGGTGACACTAGTTCTGCAGTGAAAGGCCAAAGTAATTCAGAAGCCACAGACTTTGGAGTCTGAGAAATACCAGCTCTTAATGGTAACCACTCTACAAACACAATAAGGTAGTCAGAGGAAAAAAGTTATTAAAAGCAACAGAACACAATAAAAAAAAATTTAAAAATACTCTCAAATTCCTTTATCTCTCCTCGCTAGCTAGCTTTTGCGGTCACTGCTTCAATAGGTCAATAAGGAGGTCAAGTATTTTCCATGTCCATTTGAGATGAGGACTGGAGCCTGCAGCAAGAGGGGAGACTGCCAGGGGAGCAAACAGGCAGGCATAGCCAAATCATTCACAGCCCCAGTTTCGGCTCTGGCAATTGTACAGGGCACACAAACAAAACCGAGCCTAGACTAGTAAAGTGCCAGACAGGAGTAGGTTACAGACCACTTAAGACTATTCAGAAAGTAATTTTAGGCATCCCTATCACTGGAAATGGAAACATGTTACTGACTGCATCTTATTGCCAGCCCAGCCTCACCTTGTGAAGTGTAACATGTGTAACTTCCATGAGACTGAATACCACATGTGCCAACAGTATCCCTGCCTTAGGTTCACTCCTGAATCAAAGATTCACTGCAGGTTCACACCAAGAATAACCACTCCCCCTCCTAAGATAGACTCCCAACAATCACTCTTAGCTAGAAAAAATAAAAATCTAACAGATGCAACAAGCAACCTCACAACTTTAATATTAGGATTCATATCAGCGATTTGAACAAATGTGCCAGTTACACTAAACTGTGAAGTTTAAAGAGACAAAACTATAAAGGTAGTAAAGAAAATGTACAGAAATCAGGAAGAAATACAGGATTTTCCCCATGGGAGCATGCATCCTCACACATTTTTATCTTTATCTTTGTGAGAAAGCTCAGTGCAGCTCCGAGTCACTCATTAAAGTTATACCACCCCTAAACATGTGTTGCAAGCATTACTCACGCATCTCTGTCTTAAAATTCAGCCAAAGCTCTAACAGCAGTAGACATCATCACTGTTAAAAGGATACATTCTGTCATGGCCGCAACATCGAGTTTGCTAACATCAGGTGAGCCAGGGCAACACTTCTTGAACTCTTTCCGCAAGTCAAAAAAGGAATAGAAGCATTCAGGCAGTAAGATATTCTGTAAAAGGACAAAGTAACTACTGTCAGCTAAGGCGAGTTTAATCTACTTTGTCTTTAGATATCAAACTTTCTAACAATTTCCTTATAATGGATAGGAAACACAAACAGCCTTTGCTACAGAGAAACTCACATAGCTCTTCTTAGCCACATAAGTACGTTTATACACTTTTTTCTTCAGCAGTTTCCTCTCTGCATGGTTTAAAAAGAGAAATGTGCTTTTTCACTGCCAAAGAAACATTTGCTATTATTACTAGTGCTTCAAATCAAATATATAAGTAGCAGAGCAAATGCCTGCTATTGCAACATTTATCATCAATTCTTGATTCCAGTTTTAACTGTAAAAAGCCAGAGGGCACTCAGTCAGTTTATAGAGCCAAGCAAATTTTGCAAGACTAACAGAAGATGTTTTGGTTTATAGACAAGGCTGAGTTTTCAGAGAACAGTCACACTTCAAATATTTATTCCCTAAAAAAAAAAAAAAAAAAACACCACCAAACCAAAAACACCACCAAAAAATCCCAGCTGTGAGCAAATGAGGGTTTGGTATGGTGCAGAAGTTGTCAGTCTATGTGTGGTAACTGCTTTAATTGCAGCATATGAAGCCAGGAGCAAGCTATGCAGCCCACTGGAAGTCAACAGAAACCTTTTCACCCCACCACTACATCTACCATATGCTTTTAACTTTTTTGGTGATGGGAAGAAGACATGGAGAAGACTTGGGGGAAGCTGTTTAAACCAACAGAAACCCCTACTCCTTCAGTTAGTTCTTCATCCCAGAGCTTCCCGACAGACACGATACTTAGTATTCCATTTGGATGTTTGCTGCTTGCAATGCCTCTCTAGACCAAAAGTAAAGGCTTTCTGCGATTTAACGACAGTTAGCGTCGTGGCATTACAACAGAACGGCAGAATACATGAAAGCACATTTAGAGAGCCCAAAGAAAGAAGTCTAGGCTCTAAAACAAGTTCTGCTTTGAGAACATTAGAGCTTATCTTAGCATATGGACAAGTGCATTACGCAAACGATACTCTTTAAAGACAAACTTATGAAAATGCAGGTATGCTTGCCAAGATTTCCTGCTCTAGTTTTAGCATGGCTATTTTTCTTCCTTGATGAGAGATCAAGTTCTGTACTTCACTGCCTTTCAGTTGGAATAGTTGATGCCAATTCATTCTCTGAATACTGTGAGCTGCTAAATTGATTCAGACTAGGCATCTTAAAAAAAATAGATATATTCTCAAGAGCGTAGCGATTTCTGCCTATCTGGATTTTAGTGATCCCCCACCCCAACTTCAGGATTAGGGTATTCACCAAAGAACTATTACAGGTCTCATAAGCATCTGGTTTACTTAATCTGTAGGCAGCACATAGCAGATTTCAAATTAATAGTCCTTAACAAAACAGCAACAGAAGATTTTGATGAAGATTTGATTCCTATCAGTGACCCTGTGATGATATAGAAAAAGGATGCCTATCCCCAACACCAAACAAACTTAAATAGTCGTAGGAGTTGTCTCTTCTTTTATCGACATAATTTAACTGCATTGAAAGATTAACTGCATAAAACACACACCCAATACAAGTGAGAAGAAAGTCTGTTAAAAAGCTGTTTCTGCATTTTCTCACATTATACCCTAAGACAAGTTACATATATAAGGACTGTCCCTTCACTATGAATCACGCTCATTGTTTCTCTTCTAAACCTTCAAAGGTATAAATACTTAGAGCACCAACAAGCATTAAAACCAAACTCATCCAATCTCAGTTTTGTAAGAGCACAGACCTGCAGCAGTGCCCCTTCAAAGCTGAAGCAGCAAACTGATGGGCACAGAGATCAGTTGCAACGAGAGGAGCAGGACAACTCAGAGCAATGCATGTTCACAGCAAACCACAAAATGAGGTGTTATTAATATTGAAGCACTTATTTAAGGACTAGAGTTTCAGCATATTGCTGCAACCCTATCACTAATGAAAAGTAGGCAGGACCTCATAACACTGTTAGTGATTTGGCAACTCTGAAGTTACAGAAAACTCTAGACTATGGGACTAGTCATCACTCATAGCCTGCCTCAAACTACTGTTCAGCTCCTTTCAAATGTGAGCACCGCTCTCGGAGTGTCAACTGACTGCACAAAGACCGACAGTTGCTGAAGCTAAAGGCGAATGTAAAATTTCAAAAGACAGTTTTTGATTAAGGTGGTTAACTAGTTGGCAACTAGTTTCCAAATTCCCACTTGTTAACCCATTGTAGCTCCTACAGCTATAGGAGCTAGGAGTACTTTGTCAATGCATTGCTCCTTTCTCAAACATTTAACTCAAGAAAGTCTTTCTTCCGATATAACTTAAAAAGGCATCTCAGGGCTACATAAGCACAGAGCATTGTCTATGCCTTTCACATGGACAGGCTCTTTAGTCTGGTAAGCATATTAATATACAAGCAATGTTTGTATTAGGGTTGTGTGGAGGCACCCTCATGCAAAAGAGAAGTTGATCAGTTTTGTAAGAAATCGTATAAAGCACACTAAGAGTCAAACTTAAGCTACAACTACATACCTTTTTGGAAGCTTCAGGGTGCAGAACCTGCCTAATGTGCAACTGTCCATCAGTACAGAAACAGAAGGAAGTACCTACACCAATGTTCAGCTCATTGCTCACGGACTGATTAAACTGAAAGCAGGAACAACAAAAGACATACATGTAAAAGAGATCAGAGTGGGTGCACTAGGCAGTGTCATCAGTTGGTAACATGTTATTCATGGGCAGCAGGAACATGGAGCTGTAATTCTTTTTTGAATGAGCCTAGTCCATCACTTCTATAGAATTGTTTCTTACTAGCTAAGTACATGATAACTTTCATGATAATTATCTTCACAAGAAAATTCCTCCTTTTCCCTCCTTCTAATGAGATGTGGCCACACAGACAGTCCACGTCACAGAAAAAAATCCTTTTCTAGGAGCATTTGCAAGAGCACTGCAAGGAGACATAAAGCTGGTTGCAGATAGCTGAGGGAGTTCTGGGGCAGAAGAGCCTTTCAGACAGGGCACTCAAGCATGTTGGAAAGGAGACAGGCTTTCAGCCCTACCCTCAATTAGAATCACACACACCTCCCTGTTTATCTAGAGGCTTCAGTACTGCCTCCTTCCCAGGACTGATGAGCCACCACAAGCCTTAACAGGGCCTGCCACCACCCAGCCTTTTCAGGGGGCACCTAAACTCAGCCTCTTCCAACACTGACTGGGGGTCACCCTCAGCTGAGACTCAGGGTCCAGCATGGCAGGAGACCAGGGTAGGGGGATGCCTGACCCTGACCTTCCTCTTCTGGGGTTCAGTCCCTCCCAAGGTGAATGAGCAAAAAGCAAGGGAGGAATCCCCACAAAGGCCACCACATACCAGGCTGCCTGGCCCACACCTGTCTGTGGTGCCCCTGTGC
>NW_009628371.1:0-454 GCF_000690535.1 Cariama cristata | reverse complement strand
AAGGTTAGAGGGATGGGGTGCCAGCAAGGACCCCAAGCCTGTTGCTTTGAGATGTGCTGGGTACACCACAGCACGCTGGAAGTCTTACGGAGATGAGCCAGGGGTTCCTAAGGTAATAGGAGCCAACATGGGAACACCAGTGAAATACCTCAAAGGAATTAAGGTGTGGTCCTCTAAGAAAGTGACATGGCCAATAGCCCAGCTGAAGTGCCTCTACACCAATGCACGCAGCATGGACAACAAGCAGGAGGAGTTGGAAGCCACCACGCTGCTAGAAAGCTATGATCTAGTTGCCATTACTAAAACTTGGTGGGATGAATCCCATGACCGGAGTGTAGCTATCGATGTTCAGAAGGGACAGGCAAGGAAGGAGGGGCGGAGGGGTTGCCCTCTACATCAAGAGCTGTGAAGAGCTGTCTGAAGAGTAGCCATGAGCAGGTTGAAAGCTTATGGG
>NW_009628370.1:0-12620 GCF_000690535.1 Cariama cristata | reverse complement strand
ATAATAATAATAATAATAATAATAATAGCTTGTTCAATTACACAGTTAATGAAGAATATTTTCAATGCAGCAACCATAAATTTAATGTTCAGCCAGGGAATCAATGTTCCTTAATAAGCTTCCACCTCTGGCTGAAAGCCAAGCTGCCACTGCACCTGCATTCATCACATCCACTGTGCAGTTAAGATAAGCCTGGAACTCCCTCAATAAACAAAACTTAAAGCAAAACTTCAAAAAACAGGACAATTGCTAAACACCATCTTAAGCTCTTGCAAGCTCCACTCTTTGTTCTCTAGAACTAGAAACTAGCAAATGGGGATAATTTTGATTTATGCTTATACAAGTGTGTTTTTTTTTCTTTACATATCCCTGGAATCCTTCAGAGGGAGAAAAGTGAACGGCGAATCTCTTTAACATCACAGCAGTTAATACAGTGATTGCAGCAAGAACAAACTCACAAACAAATCTGCTACACTCAGAAGATACTCATATTTCTCTGATATAACTTTTAATATTGATGTAACTTCCAATGACTGGTCTAGATCAGTTCTCAGCATTGTCAATCATCCATTCTATTAATTTAGTCCTATGAAACAGATGGTCTAAAGATCCTCAGAAAACCATATTTAATGTCTAAAATGGCTGCCCAGGCAACATGTCATGTAAATGAACAATGCTGACAGTACTTCTTCAGGGATTTGTATCTGTTCAGTTGCAAATTCCCAATTAACTTCAGTTGGCACAGGCACAGGTCCTTATTTAAAAAGAATACTCCAGTTTAGTAATAGAAATATAGCCTTGGATCTTTTCATCTGATCAAACACACTTGCAGATGCTTACTAACAAAGATCTACTTAAAAATGTAATAATAGATGTCACTTATAAGGAAAAGCCTAAACCATGTTTGTTTTAGACAAGTGGCACACATTTCTGTGGCTCATTTCCACTTAAACTCCTTCTTGCTTAAATAAACTAGACCACATTCACTTTGAGGAACACACTAGCACCACTGCCTTCACTGGGAAAAAACCACAAATCTCTTAATCATAACTACAAGAGTATATATTAAAGGAAAACTTAGTTTGTTTAGGAATTTTGTCAAGGTCTTTCATAAATTCAGGACATTGCAAATTTATTGGCAAATGCTAGAAGCCATTTCTCATAGTCATTAAGTGCTATTTATCACATATGCATTTATATAACACCAGCACCAGCTAAATTGTGTCATAACCGTTTTCCAGGCTGTCAAACTGTGGAGCTGCTTTCTCTCCCTAACCCTTTCTCGTCCCCTCAGGGTGATCATAAACAGTAGTCAGAGACCTAAGAGGGCAAATAAAAATCCCTGAACCAATTTCTCATGTAGGAAATGTGTCCTCCTGCTCCTCTGTCTGTTATCCCCGAGGACCTCAGGGGCCAAGACAGCTGTTGCAGCTGTCGCACAGGCACAGTGGTGGAGCGTGGAGGGACGGGTTTTCCACCTGAAAATCTGAAGCCTGTGGATGCCAGCTACAACTGCAAAACCATGTTGAATCAAATCACAAAAGTAAGAGCATTTAACTGGAGGAAAATCCAGCAACCCTAAAACCTAGATTGTGCTTCAGATGTTCCATGTCTTTTCCACACATTTCCAGTACTGAGGCTCTGAGTAGCTGTTTAAGTCCTAATGATTTCAACGTGCTTACAAAGCCTCCTGAACCACGACCTCAGTTTGAAACTCTCTGGGGTTGCATCCTTTGCATTGAGCGCTACAGATGAAACTCACAACTTCACAAATTAATAAAATTAAAATTATTCTTGAAGAAAAATGGTTTAGTCCAGCATTCATATGATGAAAAGTTCCCTCTTAATACTAGACTAGAGTACTCTGATATCTTTACTAAATTACTAGGTATAACTTCTTCTCACATGGATGTAGGGGAATCCATGGACGTAATCCTAAAAATGATCTTTTAAAAACTCCTACGACTGAATTAACCATTTTTGCTGAACAATTTGTACATGTATACCTGGGCACCATCAGAAACCTGTTACTGCCCAGATTACTTGTTATCCACAGATCTGCTCAGCAGGTTTTGGATCATTCGCTTTAATTCGTTTATTGCAGAAAACCACTTTGGATCAGGACAGTATATGGATATGACTTATGTATGTATTTTCTAATGACAAAACGCACTCAGAAAGATAAAGCAGCATCAAGTCCTTAATAAATCTGGGAGCAGTGAATTGAATAACCTGGGAGCAGGTTTCAATTTACCAGTTAAGGTAGAGCAGATAAAGTATAACAAGCTTTTTCCCCCCTCTAGTAGATACATATTCAAACACTGGCACCAAAAAAAAAAAAAAAAAAAAAAAGAAATAGCACAGCATTTACAGTTTACTGAAATAAAAAAAAAGAAAGGAGGGACAGACAGCACATCCAGCCCTTTGAAAACACAAGGAAAAAAGTAAAAATAGGTACAGTTGGCTGAGACAGAACAGAGCTGGACACTGCAACAGGCAGTGTTCTCCAGCTAAAATTGAAGATTTTCTCCTGTGCGTTTTCATCATACCTTACCCATCCTTGAGATGTCGCCTCACCCAGGGTACAGAACACACATTGGCTTTGTGCATCTAATGCCAGCCCTATTCCCTACTTTGGGGTGCATAAAGCAAATGGATGTGGGCCAAAAAGCCTGGCTCTGACTCCTGAACTTCCTAACTCACTGGTTATACTTCTTTTTACTTTGGACATCTGGTTAAGATGCTTTAACAATCTTCCCTTTAGAGAGCCCATCTATCAAAAAGTCTATTCGGTGGAGTAAAGAAGCCACTTTCGAAATATATCTTCTGTTATTATATGAAGCAGAAATCATCTGCAGCTCATGATGCAATTGCTATAAGACAGTCTGTATAGCAGGCTTCAAAAATAATTTTTTCTTCTTTAAAACTCCAACTGGTCTCCATCCATTCGACCTCACGGGGTTTGCCTAAGCAGCAATATCTGCAGCAAGTACTTTACCAGAAACATTTAACAATAGACCAAATAGCCAAGTCATTACTTCTTGGGTAAATGCTGCAAAAGAGTCTAGACTACGAGATTTTTAAGAGAGGTTGTACTACCTCCAAAAACAACAAAACCCCATCTAACCAAAAGGACGGGACTGGCTCTGTGTGTTTCTTTCACAAAAATTCTTATATGAAGTAGGTTTTTCTTCCTAATGAGCTTCTCTACTTTTTAGTTCCATAGATGGTAAAATTCACAGAAAGATTCTTTAGCCTTTAAACTTCAGAGATTTCCTTTTCTGGCAGAACAGTTTGCATAGATGTTGTACCAGGATCAAGGGACAGTCTCGGCTTACCCATGCACGCATGGACCTCCCCCAGTATTATGGTAATGAACGCTGGAGACTTAACTGGTGCTCAACCTGCACCAGTCACACCCCAACTGGCTGTGACTGTGCTGGAATTCCTGCAGATCTGTCCCCAAAGGTGGAAGGGAGGGGAGCCCAGAAGAGCAATCAGTCAAGATCTGTCTCTGCATTAGCAGGCCACTCATCTTGGTTTTCAGAAAGGAAACAAGATGACTAAGGGACAGGAATTAAAAGACATGAATTAATAAGCACAGCATGCTGAAAGGCAGCCTTTCCACAAATATAGGCACAGTTTCAGGAGCCCATGCACCACAAGTCCCTCTACTAGATGTTTCTTTCCAGGTTCCAGGCTTTCAGAGACACTTAGTCAATCAGGAAATTAAAGCAGGGTCTTGGACAGACTTTATGCATCTGAGGCTGAACTATCAGGCTCATCAAGACTACTAACCAGACGCACAAATGCAACCATGAGAATGTGCAATATTGGTGTCATACAGCCAAGCTCCTTCATGCTGCCATGCCCCTGTGCTCACCACCCTTACTCGGAGAGATCTCCTTATGTTTTACACTCCAAGCCTACTCAGCATCGGTCTTTCTTGGCACTAGGCATGGACACCTGCAAGTTTTATTTCACACACAGTGTAACTAAAAAAACATTCAGCAGTTTTGGTCACTGTGACCTGCATTGGGCTGAGATCAGTGCTTTCGTGCAATGAACAAACAGGCCATGTCAGCCAATCTAAAACAGGTAATGAGAAAGATAATTTACCAGACGTCTACAACATGGGAACAGCTGTCCTTGGGTCAACCTAATGTTGCCCAAAACCCCTTCTCCAACAGCAGTCAAGAGCAGATGCTCTTCGAAGGGTACAAAGTGCTTTTGCAGTCTCCAACAATTTGCAGCTCAGAGGCTTCCTAAGCCAGGGTTAATTTCTCTATATTCAGGAACATTCAGCACATTTCTCTTTCACAAAATGGCCTTGTCTCCCCCTGAGCCCATATAAACTTCTAATATTCCCAAAATCTTGAAGGATCTCCACAGGTAATATACAGGAATAGGAAAAACACAGCAGAAAACATAGAATACAATGAAAAGGGGGAAAAACATGACAATTTATTAGATACCAACACACTAATTTTTTTTTATAAAGCCTTTTCAGTTCCACAGCCGAAGCCAGATTTTATCTTCAGCTGTGATATATTAGTACAAACCTGAAGTACCGCCACCGAAGTTTTCTTGTACTGATCTGGTTCAAACCAGCATTCAAACCATAAACTTTATAAAATTGTAATCCGCAGAGAGCCTTGATAATTGTGCTGGTGCTGCACCACTGACAAATTTAGATAGTTCGCCTTTTTGTGAGTTTCAGCACAGTGCTCTAAAGGATTTTTTATCTTGTTAATGCATTAAGAAAAAAGGGAGCACCATACGGGTGGGCAACTGGGACTTTATTAGGAGAAGGTGGATGTCAATCAGAGTGGAATAATCATGGTGTAGACGTGAAACAGATGCTGACTGTGTAAAACAACCCTTTGTGCTATAAAGGCGAATAACTGAAAATGCACTTATACCTTCATCTTGGGTTACTGGTAACAAGTCCACTTATTGGAAACCTGTCTGGTTTTATCCACACTACAGTACTGGGAAAGAGGGAAAGAAGAAAAGAATAATGCACATTTTTCAAGTACACCTCCTCACCTGATGTCTCCATTTTTTCTTTCCAGAGAAAAATTAAGAATTGATAGTATGCTTATAGTCCAACATTGCAGGGAACTCACTATCTTCTGTTAATTAAGATTGTGACAGTCTTAACATTTTGAATCTTGATTCTGTCTGAAACAGGTATCTTTGCAAAAGAGTGAGAGAGAAAGTGAAAGAGCAAGACAGAGAGGAGTTCTCATCTGAAACATAGCACACAACTGCCTCAGCTCTGCATAAGCTCGTGATCAGAATGAGCAGTTCAGATAGTACAAATGGATGCAAACAATTTAAAAGACTTCATCATTTAAAAAGGCTTTTTTTTCCCAAGCACTATTATAAATAAAAATGTTTTTTTCAAAAGCTTCCCAATAAATCTGGCAGACAGAAAGCATTTCTGGTATAATTAGGAAAAAAAGAAGAATTTTTCAGAATTCAGTCTGAAGCTTGGATTTTCAGTTCAAGCTTAGCTTAGCTCTCCTTTTAATAAGATCAGCTTCTTTCAGAGCACAGTTAGACTAAGTCATTGGCACTTTTTA
Organism: Cariama cristata; assembly: GCF_000690535.1. Classification (NCBI taxonomy): domain Eukaryota; kingdom Metazoa; phylum Chordata; class Aves; order Cariamiformes; family Cariamidae; genus Cariama; species Cariama cristata. The sequence continues at coordinate 7,032 of NW_009628370.1, read as the reverse complement.
AACAATTGCACATGGAATTACCAAAGCTCTTTAGCTCTGAGGACTCATCTCAGGGGCAACGAGTTCCTGCTTTCACTTGGTCGATCACAGTGCAGGGTGAGCTGCAGTTCCCTTCATGACATTGCTGGCAAGCAGCCCCCCTAATCCCCCAGTGGATCTTCAGAAGAGTTTTATTGCTAACAATATCACGCAATCATAGAATTGTTTAAGTTGGAAAAGACCTTTAAGATCATTGAGTCCAACCATTAACCTAGCACTGCCAAGTCCACCACTAAACTGTATCCCTAAGTGCCACATTTACACATCTTTTAAATGCCTCCAGGGATGGGGACTCAACCATTTCCCTGGGCAGTCTGTTCCAGCGCTTGACAACCCTCTCAGTGAAGAAATTTTTCCTAATATCCAATCTAAACCTCCCCTGGTGCAACCTGAGGTCGTTTGCTCTTGTCCTATTGCTTGTTACTCAAGAGAAGAGACCAACCCCCACCTCGCTACACCCTCCTTTCAGGTAGTTGTGGAGAGCGATCAGGTCTTCCCTCAGCCTCCTCTTCTCCCGGCTAAACACCCCCAGCTCCCTCAGCCGCTCCCCATCAGACTTGTGCTCCAGACCCTTTACCACCTTCGTTGCCCTTCTCTGGACACACTCCAGCACCTCAATGTCCTTCTTGTAGTGAGGGGCCCAGAACTGAACACAGCATTCGAGGTGCGGCCTCACCAGTGCCGAGTACAAAGGGATGATCACTGCCCTGGTCCTGCTGGCCACACTATTTCTGATACAGGCCCGGCTGCTGTTGGCCTTCTTGACCACACTGCTGGCTCATGTTCAGCCGGCTGTTGACCAACACCTCCAGGTCTTTCTCTGCCAGGCAGCTTTCCAGCCACTCGTCCCCCATCCTGTAGCATTGCATGGGGTTGTTATGACCCAAGTGCAGGACTTGGCACTTGGTCTTGTTGAATTTCATACACTTGGCCTCAGCCCATTGATCCAGCCTGTCCAGATCCCTCTGTAGAGCCTTCCTACCCTCCAGTAGATCAACACTCCTGCCTAGCTTGGTGTCATCTGCAAACTGACTGAGGGTACACTCAATCCACTCGTCCAGATCATTGGTAAAGTTATTTACAACAGAACTGGCCCCAATACCGAGCCCTGGGAAACAGCACTTGTGACCGGCTGCCAACTGGATTTAACTCCATTCACCACCACTCTCTGGGCCTGGACATCCAACCATCCAGTTTTTTACTGAGTGAAGAGTTTTCTGGCTGCACAATGGCTTCCAGCCCATCTTGTTTGTTGCCCACACTGCATGCATTGGTGTAGATGCACCTCAGTTGGGCCACTGATCCCACCACCTTTATGTGTGGAGAAGCCTAGTTCCTACATGACCATTCTCAGGTGGTTTCTAACACATCAATAACCCTTCCATCTTCATTGCCACAGAGATCTCCATCCCTTACCTCCACTGAGACAGCAGACTGAAGGACCTTGCTAGCATACCATCCTTCAAACATTGGGTGCTGTCTCCAGGCTTATCTCCAGTGAGCCTGGTTTTATCCCTTTTCCCCTTCAAATCTAGTTTAATGCTCTTTCAGTAAGCCCTGCTAACTCCTGTGCAAAGATCTTTCTCCTCTTTTGAGACAGGTGTACTACATCTGTTGCCGGCAAGCCTGGTGTCGCACACATAGATCCGTGATCAAAAACCCCAAAATTCTGCTGGTGACACCAGGCTCTGAGCAAGGTATTGATGTGCTGGGTCTTCCTGTTTCTTCCCTCATCATCCCCTGCATTTGGAAGGACAGAGGAGAATGTTACTTGTGCTCCTGATCCCTTAACCAGTCATTCCAAGGCCCTGAAGTCTCTCTTGGTTGCCCTCAGACTCCTTGCAGCTTCATCGCTGCCCACCTGAAAAATCAATAATGGATAATAACCTGAGGACTGTACCAAGATAGGAATCTTTCTCTTCACACGTTTAACCTGGGCCCCAGGGAGGCAGCAGACTTCCCTAAGAAATGGGTCCGGTCTGCATACCGGGCCTTCTGTTCCCTTCAGAAAGGAGTCTCCTATGACAACGACCCGTCTTCTTGTCTTGATGGAAGCAGTTTTGACACAGGCTGTAGGTTGACTTAACCTTGGTGACACCTCCATGCTAGACGAACCATCATCCTCGTTATTGTTCAGTCCTACTTGCAGAGCCTCATATGTAGCGTAAGAATTGACTGTATTGTACATACACATATACACTCTTACTTGTTAAAGAGTATAAGTCTGGTCACAAAGACAGGAGTTTTCCCCCTTGCTTTATTTTGCTTTGTATAAGTTCTTTGTACACAACACACCAACATCAGCCTCCCAAGACTTAGCAGGAGGTCAGTGGACTGTATTTTTAACCTATTTGCTTTTTTCCCCAGACATGTCTGGACTCACTAGCGAGACAGTAGTCCAAAGTACATGGCCATCTTATTGCTTTTTACCTTTTAAAACTAACGACAAAACAAAAAACTAACAAACAAGACTGTCCCAGTTGTGTGTGCTATTAGGTTTTTGACACAAACCAGAAGCAAGCAAACAAACCCAAAGCACAACCTACTCACTGGTTAGGTTTTGATGGTGATATTTGTCTGTTCACTTTGTACGTAATTGCTTCTGCATTGTTCTGTCAGATACATAGCATTAATGGTAAATGTCTGTCTCAATGTAAAGCATAGAACAGAATCAACATAGAAATTAATAGCTGTTGACATTGATTCTATTCACATTTTTTTAACTATAAGAACATTTTAAAGAAACACTAATGAAATAATAATTGATATTGATCCCTGTAAAAATCATGATACAAGATAGATATTTGGAACAAGACAGCAAACTGAGAAGGCTCTTTAATGGTGTGGCTGTTTAATAACCAATATAACTTTAAAAATAATTTATCGACCAGCTTTCCACCAGCTGCTATGAGAAGAGGAATCCATCCTACCTTTTCATACTTGGTATTGCTAATTGTAATAAGATATTCAGGCAATGGTAATAAAAGTTCATTCTAAATCTGGTGGGAACCGATGAAAGCAATTACATTGAGGGCTTGGTAATGTCAAACTGTCAAGTTTCAAGCTTAATGTAATTCTTTAGAGTTTACGTTTTCTCTATTCTAGAAGAAAAAGACTGCAAGTCATTTTCTGTTGAGAATGCAATGAGGCCAAGGAAACAGACCATTTAACTGCAGAATGCCAAAACACTATATAAAGCACCAATAAAATTATATGTCATGTCAAAGCAAATCTTCAGCAAGGGACATGTCTTGCACTCTTGGATATTACTAGTGAAAAAATATGACAAGGGCTTTGAGGCCCTTGGTGGGGTGGGATGTGAGAAATGTCAGAGGTCTAGGAAGCGTGTTCATTTAAATTTTATCAACTGTTTCTGTTTTTCTAGACTAGAGACATGTTCCATTGTGGAGGAAACAATGAAATAATATAAAACAATAATGAGTCATTAGATTTAGCCTGAATACTGCCATTTATCACCAGAATATATTCTGCCTAAAGTTCTTCCTACAGCTGCTTGCAAAACTAGCACTGATACTAATGCCCTACCCACACACTTCCAACTCACACAAGCTTTGCGATTATAAAAAATATTGAACTGCCAAAACAAGATGCAGTCTGTGTCCTATCTGTATGAAGGTCAAGTATGGCATGGACAGTGACACTGACAATATGGCACCTAATGTATGTTTCCTCTAATGCCTAGCGGAGTTAGCTCCACAGCACTGACAGGAAAGTGCCACTGGGTCAATAGAATCATAGAATATCTCAAATTGGAAAGGACCCACAAGGATCATCGAGTCCAACTCCCTGCTCCTCACGGGACTGCTTAAAACTAAACCATATGACTAAGAGTGTTGTCCAGATGCTCCTTGAACTCTATACATCAGCTCAGTCTTCAGTTCCTCAGCTGAAGCTCCCTGTGATGGTGAAAATCACCCTGAACAATGACTGGATGAATCAGGAGGCAGTTCTCTCGCAAACGACAGATTACCTGTTTGTTTCAAATATTCCATGAAACAACAACTGTCAGTCAATAGTGAACCTGAACTGGACTTGAACTTCTTGCAGAGCAGTCAGTGAGTAGTCAGCAACAAATAATGACGCATGAAGTCAGCTTCAGTGGAAAAAATACTCCACTCTGTTTGTGTTTTAATTCTATGCTGAAGTAAATAAGATTTTCTCTTTCATTGTGGGGCCAGGCCCATTAAAACTTTGTGAAAAAGAGTACAGCACAGGGCCACATAAGAGACCTAGATAATGTGACGGAGATCTGGCAGGGATGCATAATCTAGGCAGGAATGACCATAGAAGGAAACCTCAGTTCTAGATCTAGGAGAGTTAAAGTGCCATCTATACTATCTATGTTACATCTGCTTGCCTCCAGCAAAGAGAAAGTGTGGTCAAACTATAAATAAATCAGCATGGTATATAAAGAACAACTGAGACTTTGATAAAAGTAGTATTAATTACCTTGGCTAGTCACAATTGCTGCATTTTTTTAAAAAAATAACAACTTTCCTCTGTTAGGCAAAAAAATCCCAACAACAAAAACAATGTGTCAATCTACAGCCTAGGAGACTGTTTAGGGAATGAATGAAAATAAAGCTGTCACCAGGCACAAGGGGTAGAATGCAGTAAATATAAAAGCAACTGACGGGCATAGTATTATTTGCTGCTCACAGATAAGACGCCTGCACCTACAGAAAGAGAGGCTGTTTGGACTTAAACTATTTCTGTTCTTTCCTACACAGCAGTTTAATGAACAGACAGGCACATTTGACCACTCTCTCTTCATAACAGGAAGTGCTCAACAGACAGAAGAAAAAGCTGGTAGACAAGATACAAATAATAAAACTCTTATTTGATTACTAAAGCTGCTACAAAACCAAGGCAGAAAGAAATACTCAAGCTCCCACACAGAATTTGTATAGTAAGATGTAATTTTGTTTCCTGTAAGCACCCTAGAGCTATTCCCAGTATTACAAAAATGAGCAGATTCAGAAGGCTTGAAATTGGACTGGAGGCTTATGAAAACCACCCAGTTCTTCTCAAGCCTTTAAACAGCAGAAAATCATGACAGGATATACCTTTTGTAACATTTCTGCATTACTGCTTTCAGAAATGAGAGGGGAAAAAACCAGCCATCCCTCTTTTACAGAGTGGGATGAAAAATGGGATAGTACAAACACTCAGGACAATTCTTTTGAAGTTTGGATCAAAAAAGGAATGAAGCCGTGGGGGCAGGGGCAGAAGGAGGAAAGTTAGTACTTTATCATATTGAGTCATTCATCCTCAGCACTTCTGTGTGTTTAGTATGTGTCAGCAATCACAAATTAGACAACAAAAATGTGATAAAACTAGCCATTCCTAGAAAGCACTTCTTACAGATGATGCTTAATTCAAAAGTGTGTGTTTTTTTCTTTTAATCTTTGGTTGAAAAGGCAAAAACTCTAGTGAAACTGTCTCTGGTGAGTACTCCAGATCAATATGAGGTGAACAGCTAGAATTAAATCAATAAAGGGAATAATGAATCCAAAGACACTTCTCTTTAAAGCAAAAAACCCAAATGATTCAAATTCCCTCACAGATACTGTCCTGCCTCACCAGAGTTGATCGGCCTCCAAAAAGCTTGAAGCTGAAGAACCACTGTGCTGCTAAAATGCCTTAAAAAAAAAAAAAAAAAAAAGGAAAATTATCCTGTGCAGTATTGCATTGTTGTGTGAGCAGCCTTTGGGACTCCCCCCTCTCCATCCCATAATCTGAAGAACATAAAAACAATCACAGAGGCACAGAAGCCCCTTAGGAGACCCATGGGATGCCTTCCACTCTGTCACCCCAAGGCTCACTAGCAGACACTGGGATGCTGCTCTGCGTCACCACAAAATGGCACTTGGCTGCTCCATGGACTCTGTTCCTCTTTGTCTGCACCAGTAATATCACGCCCATCCCTATGTCAATGCTAATATGTATGAAGATTAAAAATGGAAGTGTTACAAACCCCGGTTAGGGAGACAAATGTATGGGTCTCCTGAGGACCACTCAAAGCAATACAAGTTTAGACAAAAATCACATTTATAGATGGGCTGTCACTGGTAGACTGAAGGTGGCTGCTGGAGAGAGGTGAGCAGTTGTCACACTATGTAGCAAAAGCAAGCTGTTATTGGCACAGGTTTAGAATAGTCACTTTGCACATGTGTGTCTAAGCCACGGTGGCTTATGCAGCTTGTCCCAAACAAGTGCCAAAAACACCTATTTTCCCACTGTGCCTCTCCACGCATTTCATTTAATGCTTCCACCCTCATCGTCCAGCAGTCCAAATGGCAAAATCCAAGTGCTGCCTCTAATGGGAACAGGAATACAGTAGCCGGTTGGCATAAACCCAGAATGGGTCCAAATCAGGAGAAGCTGGATCTAGGCCAGCTAAAGAATAGGCAGCTTTTTGTGGCAGGAACAGTTTTCAAATGCTACGTACACCACACTCTAGCAGAATCTCCAATGGATGATGTATTGCTACCCTTTCCAAACGTGAACTCCCTTAATGGAGAAGTAAGTCCCAGAATCACTAAAGGGTTTGTTGAGTTAATGTGTTAATAGTGCTTCTTTGTGCTATAGGAAATCAAGAGAAACGTCAGAAAAAAAAAAACAAACAAATCAAAACCCCAGTCCTGGAAATAAATACACTGTGGTGAGTTGACCCTGACTGGAGGCCAGGTGCCCACCCAAGCCTCTATCACTCCCGTCCTCAGCTGGGCAGGGGAGAGCAAATGTAATGAAAGGCTCGTGGGTCGAGATAAGGACAGGGAGAGATCACTCACCAATCACTGTCACTGGCAGAACAGACTCGACTTGGGAAAATTAGTTTAATTTATTACTAATCAAATCAGAGTAGGGTAATGAGAAACAAAACCAAATCTTAACACCATCTTCCCCTCACCCCTCCTTTCTTCCTGGGCTCATCTCCCAGTTTTCTCTCCCTCCTCACCACCAGTGGCA
>NW_009628369.1:7435-33742 GCF_000690535.1 Cariama cristata | reverse complement strand
CAGGACTGCTGGTAGATGATGGAGAGTGGGGCATCAGGAATGAAGTCTGCTGTTGTAAAATACTGTGTATCAATCCTTGACATGGAATTAGAAATTCTAGTTGTGGCACTTGATTGCCCTCTCTGCCTTGGCATTCCAATTTAGGGTGTTGCTACAGAGAGTTGTCCATTGGGAAAGGAAAATTATTTAATAAGGTTTAATAGAGGTTTTTACATAGTAAATGAGCAACAGATTATGTAGATGATAGAGTTCTTAAAATACTTTGTTCTGAGATAAATTCCAAATACAGACATCAAAGGCAGGAGAACTTACTGTACTGATAACACTGTACACAGAATATTAGGAATTATTGCTTAGAAATCACATAGACTAATACATTTTTATTACTTCCTTTTCAGTGATACATGTTTCACAAGTAGAAAGCATGTCAGACAGATACATGGAAAATCGTTCTGGGAGATATATTGCATATGGCATGCACAGATTCCTGTGGGATGTTGTCTTTGCCTTCAATGGTGTTAATTTACTTCCATGACAATACATTACATTTAAAACTTCCATAATTTCTTACTATTAAAATATGGTGCTGATGAGACGTGTTATTATTGAAGTCTACTGCATCCCTATCATTTCATGATCAAAACATGATGAGGAAACAAAATTCTGTAGAATAATCTCAAGATCTGTAATGTTTTGAACTGAGAGAGAAAACAATGAAACTTATCCAGATTCAGACAGGAAAATGTGAAACTGTACACCATCCTTTGTGGTTCAATAAGAAACCGCCAAGATTTCCTTGATACAGGTTATATTCTTTTGGTACTCACTTCAAGTTAAGAATTATTAGTGTTCAAACCTCCTCTACTCCTGTTGCCTCCAGCAGCTGCAAATGTTGCTCTTGGTTATTATTTGACCAATCTGTTTTCATTTCATGGTCCAAGCACACATAGTACAGTATTTACAGCTTACATTTTTGAAAGATTTTTGGCGTACATCATTATTCTTTCTTCTCAGTTTGCAGATATCCATGCTGAGTATTTCTGAAAGGAAGATATAATTTGTTAAATAATTCAGCAAATACATAAGTAGATCTTCATGCAAAAGAAAAACTATTTTCAGTGGAAAATGCTGATTCTAGCAGTATACTTCCACGAATATTGTAAAATAATCATCAACTTTTGCTTGGATAGTCTGAGAAACTACATTCCTTTTAGTTGCTGTATCATAGTACATTCTAATGAATTTATGCAGTCTTCAGTCATCCCACGTTTTCTGCTACTCATCCCAGATTCTTTTTTACCTTCAGACTGAACTTCCATTTCCGTTATCAAGCCATTCTCAGCATTGAATGTAACCATGACCCACTGACAGGTGTCACCTAAGCATAACTTGGCTTCAGTGATGTCTTTTACCTGGACTGTACACTTGTTATCATGTAGAAGAACAATTTTCTTAAACTGTTGTTGTTACTGCAAAGCATTACAAAGTCATAGAGTTATGCGGGCTAGAAGAGAAGAGATTAGAATAGAATAGAAAAATAGCATAGCATAGCATAGAATAGAATAGAATAGGACAGAACAGTTCAGCTGGAAAGAAGCCACAACGATCATCTTAGTCCAACTGCCTGACCACTTCAGGGCTGACCAAAAGTTAAAGCGTATTATTGAGGGCATTGTCCAAATGCCTTTTAAACACTGAGAGCAACAGGGCACCAACCACCTCTTTAGGAAGCCTGTTCCAGCATTTGACCACCCTCTTGGTAAAGAAATGTTTTCCTATGTCTAGTCTGAACCTCCTCTGATGCAGCTTTGAGCAATTCCCATGCATCCTGTCACTGGAAACCAAGGAGAAGAGATCAGCACCTCCCTCTCCAAAAGGGCAGGAGAATGATTTTGAACGTCATTCTCTAGTCAGTGCAGTGATCTCACGAAAGCTAAGAGGTAATGATGTATTGCAAAAGAGCTTTGTTCTGCTGTGATTGTCCCTTGCAGTAGAAAAGAAGCACAGTTTATTTAAAATTACCAGAAAGGATTTGTTATTGAGGATGACTGCACAAGTCTGTGTTGGGGTCTATGCACCAATATATGCTGGGAGCTGCCCAGCTGGAAAGCAGCTTTGCAGGAAAGGACCTGAGGGACCTGGTGAACACCAGCTTGAGCATGAGCCAGCAATGTGCCCTTGTGCCTAAGAAGGCAAATGGTACCCTGGACTGCATTAGGAGGAGTGTTCTCAGCACGTTGAAAGAGAAGGTCCTTCCCCTCTACTCAGCACTGGTAAGGTCACACCCAGAGTGCTGTGTCCAGTTCCGGGCTTCGCATCCAAGAGAGACATGGACATACATCATAGAAAGATGATGAAGGGTCTGGAGCATATCTCCTATGAGGAAAGGCTGAGAGAACTTGGTCTGTTCAGCCTAGAGAAGAGAAGGATCGGGGGGCTCTCATCAATGTATATAAATACCTGAAGAGAGAGTGCAAAGAGGACGGAGCCAGGCGCTTTTCAGTGGTGCCCAGTGACAGGACCAGAGCCAATGGGCACAAACTGAAACACAGGAGGTTCTCTCTGAACATCAGGAAACACTTTTCCCTGTGAGGGTGACTGAGCACTGGCGCAGGTTGCCCAGAGAGGTGGCGGAGTCTCCATCCTTGGAGATATTCAGAAGCCATCTGGACTTGGCCCTGGGAAACTGGCTGTAGGTTGCCCTGCTTGGGGAGGGAGGTTGGACCAGATGACCTCCAGAGGCCCCTTCCAACCTTAGCCATTCTGTGTTTCTGTGACTGACCTGGTGTCAGCTGGTTGACCTGCCATTTGGCCATGCTTTTGGATGTCATCATGTGTTACACACTGACAGGATTTTATAGTCAGAAGACTACAATTCAGGTACTTCTCTGCAGTTATATGTTCTTGATAGCATAATTGATACATAGGATATATAAAAGAATGCTCATTACAAGTTTAAAATAGAGTACAAGATACAATTTCATGATATAAAATTTTACAAATCATGAGACTGCTGGTACTAATTGGACTGATGGTAAAAGAAGTCCACTGTGGGAAGGAAGGCAATAATACATAGTCTGGAATTCTTTAAGTTAACAATGACCTAATGCGCAAGAGAATGCATGGTAACCTGGTTAAGGTAAAAAACTTTAACAAAATGCTAGTAAAAAGCAGTTATTATTTGGCCAACGTTCTTCAGCATGAAAGCTTATCTTCAAAACCAGTCCATTCTTACACAGTACACACAGATCCCCTTTTGGAAACTGAAGTGATCATTAACTTAATCTAATAACGAAAATACTGGTAACCCTTAAACAGTGCAAGAATTCCACTCTGATCTGATCAAAATGAAGAAGACATTTTTCTTTTATGGAGGGAGACAACAGTAGGAAAATAAGATTATTTTATCCAATGAAAATATCTTGTATAGTAAAAACAGAAATGTATGCAATTTGGGACAAATGTGTAGTTTCCTCACCTTAAAAGGGAGGAGGAAGTACTGTACCTTACTTTAATTTGACTGGGCTGTGGTATCTAATGTTCTCCCTTCTTGGAGCCCTCCAGTTTATAAGAACACAAGATATGACAGCCAGCAGCACCTGGTTCCTCAGGTTCTATACCCTGTCCTCTGTAAGAGCAGGTAGTGCTGAGCTGCAGAAACACAGAACAAAGACCATTCATACACAAAACAGCTGATAGTCCACAATTCCCGCTGGATTCCAATTCAGTTGTGAAATACAGAACTTCTAAGGCAACTAGTCCAGATCCGCATAAAATTTGATTGCCATAGGGTTAGAAGGCAACACTGTAAATGTTTTTATTGGTCATAAATTTACTTAGATTTTAATAAAGTTCAGCCACAGCATTTGGCTCTATGACCTTGTGTAACAGTGAATTTTACCATTATGATGCTATATGAACTGATGTTTCCCTCTTTCATTTGATATAATTTTGCAGTTACTAATTTCAAGTCAGTTATTAACTTGTTCTGAAAGACAAACATAAAATTAGAACTGTCATGCTGGAACTGAACCAATGTGCTGTCTCCAGCACTGATATGACAGAAAGTGGAAAAGAGTATTTTCTTCAAAAGTTAAAGACTGTGAAGAAAAAGGTTGTTCTATTCAGTCCTTTTTTTTGGGTCAACTTTACCTATGATGACCTCTGCATTGTCTTTATTTCTATAAATCACCAGTCTCTTTCAGGTTGTATCCAAGTTCCTAGTTTTACCAACTTTGTGTGGCAATGAGTCCCACACTCTGATTCTTTGTCATATAAATAAATCCTATTTTCATTTATTTTGAATTTTCCAACTTTAAACATTTTTCATTTCCCACCATTGTTTTCAATTACTTAATGGGACAAGGCAAATTTATTTTCTCCACACAATTCACTTGTTTATATACTTTTATCAAAGTATCTGTGTATGATTTCTGTAGAGATTTTGGGCATAGTCCTCTACTGTCCTGCATTTTGTAAGGTCACTTCTGACTGTGTTCTGTGAATATAAAGCATTTCCAGACAAGAAAACCAGTTTTGGGCACATTTGTAAATACAGAAAAAGTAGGCCAGCAATGTATAGTTGTACAGCCACTGCTGTCTGACTCAGTCACAATTCTGATAAAAAATACACAACAGTTCAAAATATTTTTCCATTACTCCTGAAAATCCTAAAGTAACTATAATGAGAATTATAATTAATGCAGTTCAGATTTCCTGGGAAGAGATATAAACAAAAGGAAGGCCAGTCTTCTTCATTATGACGACATAGGTTGGAATGAGATAACAATGTGAATTCCTGACATGAACCCTCTGTAATGCAGGACATTCCCACACTTCACAGCTTTGAGCAGGAGTTTGAATTAAGTTGGAATTCCCACCTGAATCACACCACAATCCTCTGATCTGCTGGTAACAGCTCTGTTGAGTTTTTTTGCCTCCATTTATAATACTTTAATTTCACATGGTAATGCCGCTGCATTTTGAGGCAAGATTTGGGAACCATGGCCACTGGAAAAATAAACTCTTAAGAGCCCTGACCAAAGGAGCAGGAGAGGAGAGCTGCACGTAGCCTTTGGATGTGTCGCAGGCTAAGCACTCCTTTTCAAGATGGAGAGGTGAAGTTGGCCTTAGAAAATACCAATCTGTTCATTCTGTCTAAGGGGTTCTTTTGCCTCAATATAGCAATTATGGCTATCTGATTCAGTCCCTTAAGGGACCAGCAGCTCTCAGAAAGCAGGAAGGGGTATCAATCAGCTGAGAAAAGTCTCTTTCTTCTTCCTTTAACCCTGCCTGCAACTGCTGCCTGAAGCCTCCTTTAGGAACTATCTGTGCTGAACTGTACTCTGAAGAACAGAGTAACTGGCAGTACAATTTGCCATTAGAAGCCGAGTCCAACTGCAAATTAAAATACACTACATCCTGCAGATCTTTCAGGTTTTTGTGTCAGGAGCTTTCTATCATTATTTCTAGTGCAGTGGAGCTGTTGCATTAAACACGTGTATGAGGCAAAGAATCACTTACCTGGACACTCCTTAGGAATCTCATGTGCATGTGACTGTGAGTCCACAGGACTGCCAGGGTTTGGCAGACAAGGAGAGTGAGACAGGTAATTGTGAACAGGCAGGCAGGACTTTCTGTGGAGTTGAACTTGACTGCACTGGCTGTACTCCATTACTGTATCTTGTTAAGCCCACAAATATACCTTGAAAAATGTGGAAGTTACTGTATTTTTAAGCAACACTGGCTTACTACTAAAAATCTGCACTGCTATGGGATAAAATGTGTACAGTGTATATCTAAGCATACAAATCTTCTAAGTATGATGATGTGGGTTGTGCCTCAGACTATAGCAGCGTGTAAAGGTTTGTGACACACATCCATATGATATGGCTTGGGTACTAGACTTTCTGCACCACAATCACAGTCTCCAGCTATGTCTCCAACTATGACAGACACTCCATCTTCAGTCTACTCAGTAAGTGTTTCCAATTACACGTGCTAGAAAGTACTATAAGCTGGCTTTTCTCATCACTGAATGGCATGGTTTATATGAATTGATACTGTTTTATCGTATTTTTGTCCTGACAGAATGCAGAGGGAAATATGAACATCTGCTTCTCCCTAAGTGCATGTACAGGCTATGCTGATGCAGCTGGGACCTATGGAGGTGGGAGTGTTAGACAGCTCTTCATACAAAATTCTTCCTGCCAGCAGGCCGCCCTTTGTGAGCACCCATTGCCTTTTCAGTGCCTCTGAGCCAGCCTTGCAGTCTCATCTTTCCCAGGTGTGCTGCCATGCTCACCTCTGTAAAGGGGATGGTGTGCTGCTGGAAAGGGATGTACTGTACACAGGAGAAGGATGCACTTCTTATTTCATGGCTAATGTAGTATTTTTGTGGGACTACTGTCTTCATGCTCAAATTGATTCTAAACATTTCAGTTGTGTTTTAGTCTGGTTTTAAAGGCAAATTATATATGTACCTTGCTGGTGCACATATCCAGGCAAATACATAAATAGATAAAACTCCTACTTTAAGTCTGACATCTTATCTTGGCTGAAGGTTGGGACGTCAGACTGGAGGTAATAACTATGTGTCCCAGCTGGGGAACTTGCTTTTAAGAAATTATATTCAAAATGGCTTCCTTCTTAAAGGATACAGTACATGCAATGATTAGACAAATAAAGACAATCAGCAATCCTGTACAACTGGCAGATGCACAAAGGTAATCTGATGGATGCTCTTAAAAGCCATCAGTTGAAGAAAGATCTCAATGTGGCTTTGCATCTGCTTTCCTTCTTACAGAAAAGTGAAGGAGGATTTATAAACAAATATGTCAGAGTATATATGATATCCTGCAATGATTTCATAGTAAAATAAAGTGCATGCTACCTTCTGAAAGAAAACATAGTGACGCTATATGTTTTGCATTTTTGCATTTAAAAAATGTAACAATTAATATATATATTTGGCTAGCCATAATTTTGTTGTAAATTAAATGATCAAAAAGAAAGTGAAAAATAGGTGGTCACCTGTTTTGTTTCCCTTTTATTTAAAAAAATAGCTACCTTTATTACTTTATTTCTTTACTTATTTGCAGGTGGAGTTTTCAGGTATGTTTCTCTGCAGAACTCATTCTTTACTAAGTGCATTTAAAACAGAAAATAAGAAACAAATATAAAAGTTTTTTGATGATACTACTTACTTTTGAAGGGTGTACTTTTTTTTTTTTGCTTATCAATGCTTTCCTTTTTGTATAATTATTTTGATAAATTCTATGCCTATCTAAGATTTTAGATGTTTACCAGCTGACTTGCTGATTACTATAATGAAGTATTTCACCCAAAGTTTGGCTCTGATACCATGAAAGTAGGAGAAATTTTGGTGCATATAGGATAAATGAAACCTCTAAAAACAAGTTTCTTAGGAGATCAGCTTGCTGCCTTTGGGAACAGAAACATGCTAGTTAGGAGAAAGCTACAAAAAGTATATCCAGTGAAACATAGGAGTGCAGCGTTTGTGCTAGCGCTTTTCAAAACCCTGAGGGCTTTTACATGCTGGTGGCAGCATAGCTCCAATGGTCTTACTATAACAGTCAAGAGTGGTTAAAAGACACTGAAGACAGTGTGGTGAAAGTGCAGCAAACTGAATTTCAATATCCTTCACCTCTTGCCAATCTCAGGAGAGTCAGAAACTCAAAATTCCTCCTTCCTTTGATGGCTAGCACGGATCTGGAGTCTTGCTCCTTGTCATATAGTGACCAGAGGAAATCTCTGCCAGGGATCCTTGCAGAGTTCTGCTTTTATGAAAAAGATTAAGATTTTAAGAGCCAGAAAACTCTTAAGGCTTCATTCACAAAGACCTCTCCATACTAGTGAGATTCTGCGACTGTAGAGAGTTCTGTTCTGCCAGGCATTTTCAGGTAAATCTAAAATGTTAGTAGCACACATGTTAGAAGTAAACAAACACAATTAGTAATGAGGTCATAGTTTGAAGTTCTTGTTCAGTATTTATTCAGTGAAAATTTGACCTTTCAAAATACTTCAGAATTTGCCCCATAGTATTTTAATATTTAGGTGATAAAGCAAGATACTCTATTCCTTATATGCTTATGCACACTATTGGTTACAACAGATCCGTGCAGTAGCTTACATTTCACAGTGTATTTTATGTGGAAAATCTTGCCATGAAACTTGTCCATTTTTCTGATAAAACAAAAAAAATTGTTCACTCTTTGACAAAGATTAAACCATCTTTCAGTGCTTATCTGTGTGCTGTATTTGCAAATATGAATAGCTCATTGTCTTCAAAGTTACTGTTCATGCATGAAAAATTCAACATATGCATAAGTTTATGTAGGATCTTGACGTTAAATAAACACTAAGAACGTATTGTGCCTGTATTGCTATGTCAGTGTCTTCTGGATAGAGCTTAAGCATGTTTCTGTTGCAACATGGAGCATTCTCTACCTGCCTCTTATCCTGTAATAGTTTTGTGGTTATGTAGAAGACAGCCTGTAATGCGGTCATTATTTTAATTTTCATGAAAATTAAAATCACTTACAAGGAAGTGAAATACACTATAATATAAAAATGTTAAAAATCATAAAATGTTAAATCTCTTATTTCAAAAATCCCCTATTGCACATTTCAGGTGGTAGTTACTGAATATTTTCTTCATTCAAAACTTCCATTATCTTGAACCAAATCAGTCCTTTAGGAGATCAGAAGGTGTGTCCCATTGAATTCAGGTGAATTTTGCTAGAGAACTATGTTAAATGCCAAATTTATAACTCTGGATATAGCTGATGTTTTCTAAGTGCTTGAGGTTACATTTTTAGACTCTATGCACCTACAATCTGAGATAGCTAAACCAGAGGCATTAAAAAGAAAAGGATGAAGAATCACTTCTTAGAGTAGTCTACAACTGGACTTGTTACCTGTAAGTATGATTCTATACTGTAACACCATTTAGTGTAATCAGTCTGGAGAGTCTTGACAGGTAATTTCGTTAGTGTAAAAAATAATTCCAATATTACAAGTGACTTAGATAGGTGCAATGATAGATCTTTAAAAAGCGGCTGCTGTTCCTCAAATCTGACAGTTTGATGTCTCCAAAACCAGTTCCCAGACCATTTTTAAGACTATAAACACAAATTAGACATGATCTTCTTCAGCTCTAATGTAAGTGGTAGGTGACTGGCCTTAACTTAGCTGTAATCCCTTTCCATCCGTGCATTGTAATGCATTGGAATGTAACTTAGTGGTAGGAGACCTAGTGCCACCTTGCCATCCAACACATTCAGCTTCCATTGACTCCAGTGGGAAATGAAGGGTGACAGCTTTTCTAATGATGGAAGTTGTAAACATTACTCATCACAGCCTTTTCCTGTTCATTCAATTCTGCAGGACACATTAACACACACAGGGCTGTGGTTCCAAATGCAAGAAGAAAATAAAAGTGTTTGAGGGCAAATACTGCTGGGCAAATACTGCCTGTTTGGCTCTTTCAAATTACTGGGCCAAATTCTGCTTTTGGTGTAATTGTAATTATAGGATTGCTTTCAATTTACATGGGAGTATTGGAGACAGGAATTTGTCCCGCAGAGATTACTTTGTAGGCTGATGTAACAGCCCACTGAGATTAGTAAGAATAGCAGAATTTGGCTCACAGGGGAAAAACCCTCGGGATTTATAGCCGTACTGAGAAAACTAAGAGTGCATAGAATGCCTAATTACACTACAAAAAGGATGTTAAACATCTTATAATTTCTGTCTTTGTTTTATATATAAAATGAAGTAAAAATCCCGTGTTAGATACAAAGTAAAATGAATGTCACTAAGAAATGACTTTGTCCTAAAGCAACATCCCACCCCTCCAAATACTGTGAATGGAATTTCAGTTACAACTGTTTTTTTTTTTTTCAGCTGTTCAAAAAAGGCAGATCATGGTGTATATTTCACAACTGCTGAAAAGCAGTAAAATTAACTGATGAATGGTCATATCCATCTGGGCCCAATCCTGGAAAGTGTTAAGCATCCTGAATTTCTGCATTTCTGTTGAGGCCAGTGAGAGTCTAGGGTTTGCTGAGCAATTTGTGGTCAAAATAAAGGGAGAGAAGAAGATCATTCACAGCCTCTCAGACTAGGGCCAACAGCCAATAACTTCAAACTGATCCTACCATCATTAAACTAAGTCCAAGACACATCAGTATGAAACACGGTGCCAGTGGAAATTTGCTGTGCATTAGATGATCTGTGTCTGTTTCTTTAATACTAACTTTGGAGGTCTCTTGGATCAACAGCAAGACCGAGTGTTAAAAAAAGCCTGTTTTCTGCGTCCCAGTGGAAAAGAATCATCTGTGTGAACTGCTGTTATGATGGTAAAAAAGTTTCTAAAAGTATTTTATTTGCTAAATATTTATGCTATCTCCTCAAAAGAAATGAGGATTATCTTAATCTTTGCATCAGTTCTTATTTTAGAGCCAAAAAATATTGTCTGCTTTGAAGGATAACAAATCTGATACTTTTCATCTGTCTAATAGACTGAAATTCTCCCTTTTCTTTTGGTGCCCTGAAAGAGCAAGGCATTTTCTGAGGACTGTAGGACTGTAACTTCTTTACTTCTTTACTTGAACTGAAATCTTCACTGGACTGACACTTAAAAGCCTCTTTCCACTTGCCAGTCACATCTCAAGGCCAACCAGGCTCCTCATGAAAGAGCTTTGACTCAAGTAATCTCCTTACTCAAACACCGAATCATACCATTTGAATGGCACAATGGAGATGTGCCATTGGTTTACTGAATGGTCAATGCCTTTCTCCCTTCCACTCCACATCAAGAACATTGTATTGATTTGATACAGAGTAAAAAGAAACAAATGTTTCCTTCCATAGGCTTTCAGCCTGACTTCTTCCTAAGAAAATTTTTTCAAGTGCCAAGCTCCCTTTGAAGATTTTTTTAATGCATCATTAAGAGAAAAGTGGCTAAAATCTTATTTTGCTGCTCTGATAAATTCAGTATCAATTAGAGAAAACTGCAGGACATTGTAAAATGTCTCAAAAATGTGAGAATATTGTTATTATCATATGATTAAAAAAAATCTGTTTAACAGAGAAGATGAAAGTTCATCTGACATCTGAGCCTACTTAGACAAAATTTAGTCTCCTGAGTGATCTTTGTTGTCTGTAAAATTACTAATGTGAAAAAGGATTACTGCTGTCACTAAAGCTTGTGGAGTCAGACCCTAAAGCTCCACTAACAACTTTACCATTAACATTCTTATTATTTGCTTACAAGATAATTTGTTGCAGTGCCATCCAGGCTGATGCTGTATACCAGGTCCTTCCGCTCCCTGTATCCATTCAGGGTCTGAGACTTTAAAAGCATGAACACAAAGGCAAACAGAAACCCAACTACTCTCCTGAGATCCAAACCCCCTATCTCTGAAAATGGCTGTACCTTATAAACCATGAACTTAAGAAAATCAATAAATGCATCACAGAATAATTGTAACCAGAGCAACCTGATTCTGCAGAGATGCCATGAGGAACTAGTCAAATAAAAAACTCATAGCAAGGGAACCTGGCATAAATGCAAAGGGAAACACCCAGGTAGCCAGGTATCTGTACACTATTACATATCCAGACAGAAGTACTCATGATGGTTTTGTCATTTAATGACTCCCAACGTGGACATTTCAATATTTGCTTGAAGCCTTCCTTATTTTGTAGCTTGTAACAACATTTTTAAAGAACTCCTGTGAAATTCCTCTAAATAAGTCATTTATTTCTAGGTAAAATGAAGAAAAAGGCATCTGCTACAAATACTACCATCAACAGAAATGTTACCTCTCTAGCCCAAATGTGACTTTCTTTCACCGATTTTTACAGCTTATATCTTTCTGTGACTATACCTGTACTAGACCTATATGTACTGGCCTATCTTTTCACAGAAGAGAGCTCATTATGACAAAGAAATAAAAATAGAATTCTCAGTCATAGCTCAGATTCCCTCTCATTATTCTGTCTTTAAGTTTCCAGAAGTTATGATTGTGCAGAAGCGTTTCATATGTAGTTTAAGAGTACTAACATAGCACATTTACCTTTACTAGCAGTGAGCTTGAACTAGCACAACCGCAGTGTGACTACTCTGTTCATTTTCATTGTCACTATCATCTAAGTTCTGAGTTGGCACTTCAGATGTCAACATGAACAGCTGCATTATTCAAAACTTTTAAGAAAATTTGGATAATGTAATCTCAGAAAGTACTTTACTAATATATTAACTATGGAGAGATCTTAGCAGCCTGGTTCTACTTGTCTTGGGTTAAATGTAATTTGCCGAAGTTTGAGAAAAACTTTTCTTAAATGATCATCATTTCATCATTCCAGGCTGGTGTAATGTGACTACCAAAGAAACAAACAAATAACAGCAGTTGGAGTAAAAACAGCAGATAGTATTCAGTTACTTGATAACCTACCTTTATCCATTCTTTAAAAAATAGGAGTTTTAACCACTACTGTTTCACAATCTTTATGATATTTTAGTGACCCTGACCCATCTACTTATTTTAGACATGCCTTGTTAGCATTAGAACTTCCTATCCAAAATATCACTCTATAGTTATCAATAGTCAACAGCAGGAGCAAAGAGTCAAAGAATTCATTGCTGGCTAGTAGCATTTCAGTCTATTATAATGCAGACAAGGAGAGAAACTTTAGATGTCATAATGCTTATAACACCACAATCTAGTTGTAGCCTGCTCCACCCTAAGACTCTTCCTTCCCAGGCCATATTGGCAAAGCTATACAGATAACAGAAATGATAGAAGACTTCAAAGAAAATTCTAGTGTCAGTAGATCTGAGTGGAATCCACTGTCTGAGAGAGACAATCCTCTTTACTTCCTTTTTCCTATCCATGCTCATCAAATAGGTGGGGTAATTTCAAATAATTCTACTATGAACTATAAACTTCAGAGGGAGCAAGGAGTACAGAAATAACCTCCCTGTAGAGTATGACCTCCCCCCTGACTTCAAGAGTTCATGGTCTCTAAAATAAGAAAGAGGTCATTCAGCCTCCGCAGGCTCATTGCTAGGCTTCTTTAGATCAGAGGCCCTACTGACTGATGCCAAATTTTGTGTGATGGTTTTCCTGATATACTCAACTGTCTGCTAGGGACTGAGCTGAGGCCACTAAACTAATTTCATGTAGGAGTTCAGGTTTAAGTAATTTTTAAACAACATTAACATATTTCATATATTTTCTCTCCAGGAAAAAAAAAGCCCTTGAGAGGCCAAAGCAGAATAGTTTCTATAACACAAGGTAATCTTAAATATGATAGATGTAGGATCTGCCTATGACTTGCTGTCAATTACAGAATTTATCCTATATCGGATGAAACAAGTTTAATAAACCACTTAAGTGTTATAAGGTATGCTTCCTACCAGCATGAATTATGTATCTATCTGCAGCCAAATGTACGTGTTCTATCATTCTGAATATTAAATACAGAAACTATGTTTAAATAATGTGAAGGGTCTGATTTAAAGCAACAAAAGCCAATAAATTCAAAGTTTATGCTGGCACTCTATCCTTAACTCACACAAATTGTTTCAAACAGGTATAATATCATGAATTACACCACTCTTACATTTATGTTTCTACTTCCAGATTTGAATTTCCTGAGTTTTGTCAGTCTAAGTCTCTCCATGAGTGTCTTTACATAGAGTTCTAAAATATAATTTATTAGCTTTGTTTTTATTTTTAAGGCAAATGTATGCCTTATAGAAAATAAAAAAAAGGTCATTTTTTTTTGTCTGAGGACATAATTGTTCCTTTGGAACTGTTTTAGTTTCTCTATTTAATAGACAATCAGAATGTTTAAAAATATTTATTAACTACTTTATTAACTTTGTATTATTTACACAGGAGTCTGTAACAGGTCCCTCAGAGCTTTGCTGTTCTCTTGGGTTACTATAGAACTGGCCAGATATTTAGGACCCTCATTAAAAAATAATTGTTATATGCCATTTATAGAGTCTTAGCAATATGGATAATAGCAAAGTGAAGGTCTACAATGTTCATGTTTCAAATGCTGAGTTGGGTTTTAGCTGCTTTGCTGTTTCTGTCATTTTATATGGCATCACATAAATGTGAATAGGATTTTAAGAGCCCCAAATAAATTCTACCCAAGTGAGATTTTGCCAGAGGATTCCATGTAAATATAACTGGAAAAAAAATGGTAGAAAGCAAAAAGGAAAAGTGTGATTTTTGTATCAATGACAATTCTGCTAATCAAGAGGTACCTGTAAGTCCTTGGTGAGAGGTGAGAATGAAGCAAGATGGCATTCAACAGTGTTATGTCTCAGTACAGCAAATAAATGCAAATCTCAACCTATAGGCACATACAGCACAGTCTTAAAGTGCCATGTTAGTTCTACGTTCCTCCAGAGAGAAATATGAGTTATAGCTAAGTTGGGAACACGGAATGTATCTATTTATTAACAAGAGAAAGTTCTGTAGTATAGTATAAAAATCTCAGACTTGGAAACTGAAAAATCATAAGTTTCAAAATTAATATCAGTATTTTGGGAAAGTCACTAAATCTTTTTCCCTCTAAAATTTCCCACCTGTAATACAGGAATACTTACTTCACTGGGAGAGTCTCAAAGATTTACTTGCTATTGTTACTGTAGCAGAGAAAAATATATACTACGTGTATGTAAAATCCTACTATCATGTACTTATCTTTTTATATGAACTGAAGTAGGTTTGGTTAGGTTTTTATTGTGGACAGCTCACCACATCTGTTCCTGACTTTCCCAGTGTTCTTCAGCTAGCTTAACCTCTAATGAGTTTGCTCTGTGTGCATTTATTGAGTTCTTTTGACTTGTACTATTATTGTGCTAGAGCTGCAAAGCTGTTAACAAAAGAAACACCTTAAAATGACTCCGGTAGGTAACCTCTTTCACATAAATGTTCAGAAAAAAACCTCAGTATTTCTCTTCAGTTTAGTTATACATCAAATGTGATTTCCATTACGGACATTGTTCTTCTTCACCTTAAGATGAGAGAACACAAAAATGCTAGTAAATGTGGAAATGGCCCAACACACTTTTTCATATTGTTATTCAAAAGCGGTTTTATTCTGTTGTTCTGAAGTCTGCACATCTGAAGCATGTAACTGTATGACTTTATACTTTTAGAGATGTTTTACATAAAAAAAAAGTATAAAGGAACATGTTTATCTACACCTGGCTCATGAATGCTAACTTTTAAGATTCTTACGATTCAAGATTTTTCAGTAAGGGTCAGACTTAGTACACATGACGTCAAAGGAAGTTGTAACCTAAGTGAGTTAGAGATCACATCATAGAGAATTGTCATAGGAAATACCAAACAAAACGAATAAACGGCACAAAAGAACATCATTTGTATGAAAATACAGTACAAAATTTATTTCATACAGGAAACGGACAAGTCTCCTTCTCTGTCTCTCTCACTGCAGACATTTTGACTTCTGTGGGTTTAGTCTCCAAATTCTATTTGAGATTTAGTTCTGAGGGTCATCATGATCAATTGACAATTTAATTCCTATTATGTTAACACTGTGGTATTTGTTGGTATATCAGAGGCTCTTCATCAAAAGATAAAATTATTCAGATCACTGATTAACTGTGGTTTTCAATATAGATCCATAACCGAGTGCTAATGTTTCACCTGAAAAAGACTACATTACAAAATGTTGTAAGTGAAAGCCCACCTGCTAGTGCTTTTTCCACTGGGAGCATGAGGGCCTACCAAAGTATCTACATGGCTAATGTTATTTCGTAATTACGTACTACTATATGTTAGAAATCATGCATGAGCATATGCGCATAGAGAAAACAGATTAAGGTTTGGCAGCTTTGTTTAGTTGGTTATAAGCCGTATGTACATATGCATACATGATTCTATACAGTTTAGAACACTAGAGGCCTGACGGACATGTATATGACTACATGTGCATCCCTAAAGACAGAGCCAGACAAGCAAGCAAGAACACCTAATACAGAAGTGAACAGATACCAAATGCAAAAAGTATCTAAACAACAAAACCTTCATAGTTTGAAAATATAATACAGAGCAGGTAAATGATGCTGGTTATTATGATTTAAATTAATTGGAGTAATTTGTGTCTCAAGGATTTAATACTTTCCTTTTAAATAATTAAAGAAAACTGAAAAGGAAGATGTTCTGTATTTGGTCTTGAATGCCACATCTCATTCTTCAGAATAGGGTAGGGCAGGATAAATTCTTTTATTGCTGCAGCTGATTGACAATGGAGATTTATATGTGGTTTTAACAAACAGTGATCAGAAACAGAGGAAAAAAAGGAGCAATGAGTCTTTTTCTATTTTATGATATAGAAAAAAATATTTTAGTTCTTGTTTTTCTCCTGTTTTTAAAGACATTCTGTCTTGTGGGTCTCTGAAACCTATGGGTTTCAGTTGCACGATTAAATAAATTATTACATCAATAGAATCACAAGTTGAGAAGTTAAGCATGTGAAGGAAGGAAATTTCTCCTTATCTTAAAAGTACTGCCTATGAACTCATATGCCTACCTTTACGTTTAGCAGCCATATCTTTATAAAGCATCCAGTGAGCAGCTTTTATTCTTAAAAATTCTAGATGGACTTGTGATTACTCAACATTCCTGAAGTACAGCTCACTTTATTTTACATGCATAATTTCTTAATCTGATTTTCCTCTTCTGACTTTTTGTTTTTGTTTTCATAGGTGATGATTTTTATGCTATTTTTTGAGGTAGCTTAGAATTTTGTTATAGTGGGAAAGGATTTTGTTGCTGCTGTTTTGACTCTAGTAGTATCTAAAAAGCAGCTGAACAACCCAGGAAGTTCATTCCTAGGCCAGAGACCAGATGAAGTCTACATTTTGACCTGGCTTAGCATTGCTTATGCCTACCTTTAGAATATTTTAAACAAAAAGCATCCAGATGTAAGTAGTAACAATTTAAAATGACAGTACTCAGTTGTAAGAATTTGGGATTTTAGGTCTTTATGTACAATTTCTGAATTTGTTGGTTATTGACTTTGTATTGAATCCTTCAGTGCCTCTTGATTCACTCATCTGCTGCCTGGATTCCTGCAAAATATACAGGGAGGACAATGAAAAGTGACTTGCCCAAATGCCTCTCAGCTGCAGAATGGTGTCTTAGAATTACACTGTGTCTGAAACTGTGAAGTCCAGCTTGACCCAACTGTTTCACAAGCTGGGGAAGAGATGCATGGGAGTACTAGAGATTGACCAGAAGGGTGAATCGAAGCTACTGAAAATTTATTAAAGTTATTAAAATTTTGGTACACATATTTAGAAACACACAGAGAAGTAGATACAAAAGAGCCTCACTTAAAAGGGAACAGGACATAAGGATACTTGACAAAGAAGGCAAGAAATACTAGTATTTCCAAAAGAAGGCATGTTGGAGGAGTTCAGCTCAGCAGAAATGATGTGAAAACTTACAGTGGTACAGGTATGAATCTCATGAGCATCACGGCTGGCAAGAAGATGAAGGCTAGCAATACCAGTATTTGTTGTTTTACTTAGATCTGAATATTCTCCTTTGCTTTCTAAAGAGTGATTGTTCTTATCAAACATTTTGAAAGTCTTTGTCTGCTTGTTCTATTGATCAGGTGACCCTGAAGGTGTGAACTGTAAATCAGAGAGAAGAGCTCTAGGAAAGACATTGTTTAAGGTACTGAGGTGCTTTATTAGGTATTCAGCACTACTGTAGAGTTCAAGGCAGCTGGAATGTGTATACTCCAATCTAGAAATTCTTCACAATGAGGTACTGTGCTTACAAAATGTGGTGGTTAACTGAAAGCCTATCCAGATTTAGGAAAGCATGAAAAAAAGCGCCATAGTTTGTAGCTCCAAGCATAGAAATGTCAAAACATAGAAATCTCATGCTGTAAGGGGTTCTAGATGAGTGCCTGGAAATGATAAATTAGCTGTCTTTGTTTAAATTATGTATGTCTTAAATGCAAAGCAATATTCCTGAAATATTGTCCATATCTGCCAAGTTCATGTTGGTTTATACATGTCATTTTGTGCAAAATACTTAGCGGGTTGGTTTACGAAAATAATTTGCATATCACCATAAGTGTCACTTTATTTTTTTAGCACTGATGAAAGGTGAGGTTTGTATGTAATTAAAGGAAGACTGCAGGGCAAACTACAATGCACAAGTGTGTCCCTCTGCCTCTTTGGAGTATCTCTTTCAAGCAATCCATTTTGTTTTCTATCAGGGATGTTTAGTGAACCACAGCCCTGTTCAAAACAAGTTTCCCCTGTGAGATAACTAGATCCAGAACAGTGGAAATTTATACAGTTGCAGGTGTTAGTTACCATTACACTTACTGGCCTGTTCCCATTTAAGTTTTATACCCTGTTCCTTCTCAAACTTCATCCAGCCTCCTTTTTCCCTCTAGACTCTCTTCTCTTCTCTACTAATTCTTAGTTCTGTTAACAGGATTAGTTTCTTCCCTTCAGATCTTTTTGCTGGTTGAATGCCAGATTACCAGGAGAGAAAATACACCCTGGCCTCTTGCAATGAAGGAAAAATTCCATTCCCCACAGTTCAGCTGTAAAATAAGTTTCAGTTGAACTGAGGGAATTATGGCACGGCTTGACTGTCACGCAGGATCTGTAATATTGAAGAGTTTTAGTTTTCATTTTTTAGGATATGGTGTTCCTGATGGACATCATTAGGAAATCCTTTTCTGACCAGTTTCATAGTCTCTAACATTTGGTTAGGAATCCTTCGCCTATAGTTGCCTTTTCAGTCTTGGAATAATCAAAAGTAAAAAAAGAACTAATTTCTATCTTCAGGTTTCAGAAGTGGAAACTCAGTCAGAGACCTCTGGGATGTGTTGTTCCAGCAACTGAGGTCTTACACAGTTTAGAGCATAGGAGGCACAGTTATGTAAAAAATTTTTGCTACAGTATGAGTAGGATTGTGTGGCTGATGGTGTTAACTGAAAGAAGGGTTAACCACCACACTGTTGTGCAGTGAATGTGACAAGAAAGTTTTCATTTCTGAAGGTATCACAACAAGATGTAGTTGGTACTGCATATTCATAAGACCAGATATGAAACAGAAAAATGAACCAACTATGTTACTGATATCTAGGAATGCTGGCCTGTTACTCTTTTCCGTACAGTAAACAGATATTTCATCTTTTTCTAAGCTCTCCTTGGATACTTCAGTCTCCTCTTAATCAAGTGCTGCTTTAGGTCAGCTGTCATAGCTATGTGGCTTTTACTACGCAATGTTTGGCTCCTTCCAGCTCCTCTTATTCATTTGATACATAGCAGTAGAGAAGAGACATAGACTCAATTCCCGTGACTAGGCCAATATACAGAAGGAACTTAAAATAGCATCTAATTAATTAAACAACAACAACAACAAAAACAAAAAAATAGTAAAGCAGAATTTACCAGAAATTCCTATATGACAGTGAGATGCTGTCTCAACCAATCCTGTGCAGTTTGCTTAAATACCAGAAAAGTAACTACAAAATTCTCATGAGGAACGTAGATGCTGCTGGTTCACTGTGAATAGAAAGGCAGTCAGAAATACTCCACTTAATAAGATTCTTCTAACTATCTGGATGCAAAAAAAACCTTGCTCTTTGCTATACACAGCTACTGTTGTCATCAAATTAAAGCTGAAATGGAGCAACTGAAGTGCCAGCAGTATCTTTCAGACAGCAGTGGGGACAGGCCTGTCTCCTGCTGTTTTCTTGAGTGGGGGTGGAATCGGTGAATCTGTAGTTGTATAACTTGTACAAGGGAACAGGAAATGAAGATCCAATCCAAAATCCAGTAAAGATAAAGGGTTCTTTCCGTTACCTTCATGGGCTTTAGATAATGGCACAAGTAATTTTTACACTTACTCTGATATGGGGATGGAGTACAACCATGCGTAAGTGTAGCAGCAACAGTACCTGTAGAAAAATACAAAATCATATCTACTGTGAGAAGAATCTCCATGCTGATTTAGCATGAGTATCTAAGGTATTACATGAATGGGGATTTTGTTTGAATATTTAGCTACTTTATTACTTGGATTTAAAATTATTTTTAGTTACATATAGAAGTTTCTTACTGCTTATACATATGTAGACATCTGTGAGATATTTTATCTGTTACCATAATAATTTGTAGTTGAAGAAAGAAAGGAAAAGCTATGAATTACTTTTATTTTTCCCTTTTATGCTTCAGTGTATTAACCTGTTTGGATAATTTATGTAAATGAGTTCTCAAAAAATGTATGATTATAAATGCTGCATCTGCATGACCAAGACTAAAATATGGATGTATAAAAGTGACATTAAAACTAGAGAAAAATAAGAAGATCTGAAAAATTCCTTCCTGACCTCACCCTTCTGCAGATTTCACCAGTGGTATTATAATGGCTACGAAAACTCTGAGCCAGAAATTAGAAAGTCATTTGAACACGAAAGAAGGAATGATCTGGCCACTGTTACTTTTCTTTCTGAGAAGAACTGAATTGATCCTCGCAAGAGGTTTGGGAATTTTCAGACTAGGACACAATTTTCCACACCTTTTCTAGCATGTAGATATTTACTGCTTTAAGAAAGAATGATCACAACCCCTTATAGTTTTTAGCTGTTAGCACTTTATAGTCAATGTGGTCAGGTCTAAATACTTACATATAATACAAGGGTGAAGAAAAATCCAGTCTTTAATTGGAGCATTATTCTGATTTGGAAAGTATTTGTTGTTTGAACATTACTCATACTCCCATTATGTTGTGACTTATGATGTACTCTAGGCAAAAGAAAAGAAACAATACTGAACAAGTTCCTGAAGAAAAACCCTAGGAGCTGAAACAAAAAGTAAATAAAGCATTTATTGTCTTTAATAGTCTTTTACGATCTTTGACTCTTGTATGTGTGTGTGTTTGTTATTGACCATGACACAAACTCATGCATTTCTTCCCCCCATCAATTTTCAAGGAGGTAATAATACTAATACTACTACTGATACTGATAACAATAGTATTAATACTATTGCTAGGTTATACATACGTATTTTTCCAAATTTGCAAGCCAAATCTGCATTTTGGCCAATTTTATTTGGCCTTAAATGATAAAATTTCAGCATTTATGTTGTATTGCAAGGTAGAGCCACTCAACCAAACTGAATGCTTTGTCAGCTTACAGATGGTTCATACAGCTCTGTCCTGTTAGATTATTTTAACTATCTGTACTAAATTATCTATAGATGCTAATTGCTATTGATAAATACAGCTTGTTTTAGGGACAGCATAATAATTAAGAAATTGTACAAGAATATTGCTGCAAGAACCTTAATGTTATTATTAAACTTCTGTGTTCTTGTAAGAGGCTCATTATTTTGGCTGCTTATCTTTTCTGGAAATCAGAATATTTATGGAATCTGCTAACACAAAAAAACCCCAGTCTATTTAGCTGAAAGCCCATTGTGATCTTTAAACATACTGGCTAACAATGAGTCTGCTTTGGTGGTGACAGTTTTATAGACATTTATGAAACAGTAATCAAAGTTTTAATTAACCTTTAGTTGTTTAATAGTACGTTGTTTTCAGGCTTTCCATTTGGAATGTCCAGTGCTCCTTTGTCTCTCTTGTTTTTTGTACTATTTGGAAAGTTTTATAGAATCATATTAAATAAACTGAGATCTTACATCTGCTAAGTTACCAGACTTTATTTCTTACTATTGGATGGCTGTCTTTCAGTTGTCTTTTATAATGTCAGTTTATAAAAACTACGGTATTTTTTCTGTGAAAATTCTAGGTATCATGATGATTCGGTGATAATGGTAGTGAGTAAATTTATTGGTTTTTATATTTTTAGTTGAATAGGAGGAAAATCCTGTTACATGAGAGACTGCAAAACAGCCTACCAGTTTAAGTTATGTGCTGCTGCATATTAGTGCTGTCTACAGACTTTGGGATACCAGTTTGAAGGAGGCCCCAAGATTCAGTCTGTGGCTTTGATGCTTGATACGTCACATCTACTGCAGATTTAATGTTCAGGTCATACAAGCACGTTCAGGCCAACTTTACAGCACATGTAATGTTTGCTCTACTTAGACTGCAATGTAGCTTGTATGGGTTTATCTTTGACAAACTGGATTTGCTGTGCACATACAGTTCTGTAAGGATAGGTGTTACACTAAGGTCCCTGAATAAGGTCTGGCAGAAATTTCTTAATAAAATGGACAGTGGTGAGATCACCTAAGCCCTAAACACAGTGCAAGAACTTTGTAGTATCAAAGAGAATCACAGTATATTATGACATGTAAAGGAACAAAAGGTGTAAAAATAGTAACAGGTTTACGTAACAGAAAAAGTTAGCATTGCCACATTAAAAAGTACAATATATGGTTCAGATCCATGTTCTCTCATAGACTTTATTTGTTGAAAGCAGTTACACCTTTTCTTGCCAGTAAATGAAAGGATCGAGGATATACCTAACTGTTTTCTTCCAGCACTGATAATTCATAGAGGACACCCACTTTGGGGTATGCTCTGAATATCTAAGATATTACTCAAGATGACAAGAAATAAGGCTTCATCCCTCCCCCCCAAAAAAACCCAAAACAACAACCGAAAAACTTAAAGGACAATTTGTAATTGACCTATTTTGATCTCTTGCCTGTTATGTTTTCATCAGGCTGACTACCTCACACTGGTAGTTACTGGCTCCTTTCTGTACATCTTTCCTTTTATGTGAGGAGTGCCTAAAAGTTCTAATTTTATTCTTACTGAATGATGTGAATGATGACAGCCAACATTACAGAATATGCTAAGGCAATCCCTGTTAACTGTATGTATATTATATCGGGATTTTGTGTTGAGACTTTGCACAAGCCTTCAAGCATAGGCTCCTGGTTAGTATGAATTGGTTTAAAAATGCATTGAGTTATACTCTTCTGCCATCTGGGTTTGAAGGCAAATTCAATTCTTAGAACTGTATTAGCACCACATTGATCTATTAGCCAGGTCATTATCATTGCAATGTCATAGATAAAAACAAATTAGAAAAGCTGGCCAAGACGGTAGTAGTAAAGGAGACAATTTCACTGTCTTTCTGGTAAACTGTTCCTCTTGAGCATTTTGTTTGAAGCAGATGGTACTTCTATGTTCCCCTTCCTCCTAAAAGACATCATCCACTTTCCTGTTGTGTTGAGCAGAGGGTGCTTATCTCTGTGTATTCTGCCCAGGTCTCTGCCTGTGAAACTCACAGAAAGACTCCTGGGAGGGAAGGTGGCATCATATCTCCATGTGACTGCTGAAGAAGAGGAGGCGCATGGCAAGAAGCAGTAGGCAGGGATGGTTCTATTGCCAGCAAACAGATGGTACTAGTGGGTATGGGTGCGTGAATGCTACTGAATGGGAAGGCCCTGGCTCCTCTATACTAAGTATGTGCCATTTAGTGAAATAAATTGTATGAGAAATACTGTGTATGAAAGGCTTTGCACAGATAGCATGTGCCCTCTAAAGCCTCACATAAATTATATTTACAGCCTATGCAAGGATTGCCTCAGACTACGAGTAAAAGGGTCTTGAGGGAAGTAACTAGTCTGGAGAAGAAAGGACAAAATTTCAGTGCTTCCCACAACACTGCTCTTCATTAGTAGCCAATATTTTTAACTTCTATTTCAACTCCATTCAAGAGATCAGAAGGGAACAAAAATTCTGAGGAGGACTATAGAGTTGCAGAGAGATGTGATGGCTCATCAAACTGAACAGAAGAAAACCACTGGTGTATGCTGGATGGAAAAGTTATTTTAATTTTTCCAAAGTAAGGAACAGGCAATAGGCGGTAAGATGACTGGCAAGGCCACACAGTGACTACCAAACAGAGGTGACTCTGTGCAGACACTGACAGACTTTATGGAAGACAGTCTGAGGAACAGAGAAGATGGAGATTACAAGTAGTCTACAGTGTAGGTTAGAAGAACGGGAGGAAGATGGAAGACAGGAAGCTGCTAGCTTACCTAAGAATTAGTCAATACCACTGAATAAGAGGATATGGAGGGCCAACTCCTGGAAAAGAAGGATGGCCTATTAAGAAACATAACCACAAGGATAAGTCAAGTCAAAAGAAGGACATGGTTGGAGGAGAAGAAACACAGGGACACATTACCTGTGCTCACGATCAAGATGGAGAAATGAGCAAAAGGTGGTAATAAGGAAGAATCAGGATTAGAAACAGCATGTTTCTAATGTGTAAAACAGCATGCATTTTTCAGGAAAGGAAAATAAAAATCAAGGAGATGGGCATGGTCAAAGAGTATGCTTGAATGTGCCAGAATGAAGGAAAGAAAGAATGGTGTGACCTTTCTCTTGGGGTCTAATGACCCCTAAGCATCAGGATTGGGTTGGATATGGATGGACATCTTTGCCACACACACACACACGAATTACTTCTGAAGGATTTTAAAAGGAAATAGACAGCACTCAATTTCCTTTGCTCAGAGTAAAAGGAACTAATAAGCAGAAGAGGTATCAAGAGCAGGGATAATGTGACAATTGACAAGTTTCTAAATAAAATTATACAGTTCTGAGGAACTGAAACATATAGCTGAAGTTTGATAGCCATTTAAAGAAAAAGAGTGTGAAAGAAAGTGGTGGACCTGTTGGTCAGTACAGTTGCAATTCATACTTAATATTATCTAGATATGGGCCCAAGATTAGAGAAAAGTACTCTGCTCTCATTATGGATAATGCAGCTGCTGTGGGCAAAGGCAATGTGCCTACTGGGACTGAATAAAGTGGCAGACAACTGCTGTTCCAGTCCTAGAAACAGTCCCCCCTTAGATAAGGGGAAAAAAATGAGCAAATGAATAACATGTATGCACACCAACCTGTTGTAATTTTGGTTCTGTGAGCCATAATTTCTATGACAGTTCCTTATCAATGTAACTGAAAGTACTTAAATTAGTATAATTATTTAAAAATCAGCACATTAACGAAGGATATCATTTTACCTTCTGTTATATATGTCTAACTTTTTCCTACTACCCTGCATGCTGATAAGTATGGGTAGATTCAGAATTTCCATTTGTTAAGTGAGTCAGGGGCTGCATATTTACCTGAACCTTTGTGTGAAGTTAACAGTTAAATACATTGCTTTTTATTACTTCAGTTACTAGAATATAACAGAAACAAGTGACAGCACTTCCATAAGCAGCACTCAGCTGTATATAATCCTACTGTACAAAGGGAATTTTCACCCAAATAAACTTTAAAACAGTATTCCTACAGAGGTATTATTCAATAGGAAAAGAAATCCATTAAAGTGATGCAAAGAAAAAGCAAATCATGTTCTCTCAATAACTGGACCAGATAGGATGCCAGTTATTGATTTAGTCTGGGATACCGGAATACTAAATCTTCTGCTGTATCCAGGCATAGTAGATCTTTCTGAACTCTCATGGTGATTTATTTTTTATGTTTAAAAAATAAGAATCCTGTTTAAGGGCAGAGACCTATCTTCATGTAGCCACATTTTGTTTAGCTACTGGGAGAAATTACTGGCTTTTGCTGAAATTTCCTTGCATGAGTATTGCCTTTTAGATTTAATATTTTTTTTTCCATTGGTCTCCTCCAGGCATTGAGGCATTGTTATTTTGTGCCTCTCCAGCATGACTTGATGACTTACCCAAATGAAGGCCTTCTAATTTCTGCTACTATTTCAGAAATTCTTTCCTACATGTATTCACTATCTTGTAAAATATTTCCAAATAGAAAGGTCAAGCTTCTCACTACACAATAGTGGGATAGGGAAAAAGGACAATGAGAATGTTTGTTTGATGAAGTCAGTCAGGGGAGCACAAGTGTGACCTTGGTCCCACAAACATTTAATCTATAATATAAATCAATATAATAGCTATTTTGCCTACGATTAATGTTTTAATAATAATAGAATAGTTTTTGGTGAGACTATTCAGAGGTCAGAGGTCAGAGAGGTCAGAAACACCTCCTAATAAATACTGTGCAATTGGGTAAGTACTTGTAGTGGGCTGAATGACCCTCATGTGTTAGGTTACACTTCCTCTATCTTTGCTGATATGTTGAGGTTTCAGAATGAAGTGGGTCTCCTTAACTTGGCAGACTTACGTCTTATTAGCACACACAAAAATGTTCAAAGTGGTGTCTGAGCAAGGTATAGCCGAGGCATTAGCACCAACCTTCCCAAATCAGCCTTAAAAAATCAAGGTATTTG
>NW_009628369.1:355-7404 GCF_000690535.1 Cariama cristata | reverse complement strand
AGGAATCCTGCAACATCCTATAAAATATAATAATCCCGTTAGCACTATATATGATAGATTCTTCAGATATGCCAGATGAGTATTCCCTATCTATAGCAGAAAAAAGAATTAGCACATAGATAATAAGAATTCATAGAGTCCAAGTTATATTCTTGAGTATTCCTGGAGGTTATACAACTATTATCATCTAGCCCATAATGCTACAACATTTTAAGAAGTTACTGTCTTCTGTTGCTTGCTCTGCTCCTTGTCTAAAAGCTTCTAGGTAAGAAACAGGAGGCTTCTATGTATCTGCAGGGGGCTAGAGACAGCTAAGGCTATATTTGAAACTGCTGCTGGATTATTCAGAAGTTGTTTGTCAAAGCATTAATATCTAAATTAACTTGGTTGGTTTCTCAGAAATGACACCTCAGTGAAGATAAAAGACTGAACACCACAAAGGATTTTCTAGATCATGAAATACTGCCAGAAAGCACACGCAGAAGAGCAGAGCAACTCAGAGACTGGATCATTTTGAGCATACTTCTAAAACAGAATACGTGGTCAGGAGCCATGTGGTCAGGATGCAGGACTGGTCAGGGGACCAGTCACTCACTGACACTCACTAAGAACACAAAGGCTTTCGTGAGAATAATGAAAAATCAGAGTTAGCTTGCAAGATGAGATTACACATATTCTTCTATTTGTAGCTATACCTCATTCCCTGAGTAAAGTGGAGGCAAATCAACACATGATCTAATGTAATTGCTGTCTCAGCAATATGTTTCCTTTATATTTTTCACAGCTTCAATATATCAAATTGTAGTATGAGTTCAGTCAACTAAAGCAGTGAAAAATATTAATATCAGGTTTTTACTATTTGTCTCTACTCTTAATTGGCATATTTCTACCATTGTTTGGATAGTGAAACCAAATTAGCTTCTTTTTGCTGTTGTTTACAAGAGATATCTGGTGTTACCTATGATAAATGTTCAAAAAACACAGGTCAGAATGGAAATAAAATAGTGATGTCTAATAGCTATTTTTATTTGATTTTCAGTTTTTGAATTCTTAGATCACATTTGGGTCATATTTCTATACCGCTGCGAGGGCTATAAGTGCTAAAAGCAGAAGAAGAAACAACCTAGAAGTTCTTATGTAATCAAAGGACTCCAGAAGGGGTTTTAAGGAAAATAACAGGGAGCCTGCAATAAAATTGTGAAAGCTGGCAATAATTACACTTCATTTTCTGGGGAAAAAAAAAACCTAATAATTCTTGCCAAAACACTCTAATAGAATTTTATTTATTTACTTTTATACTAGAATTAAAAATAAACTGCAGAAAGAATTCTATTCCTATGCTTTTTGTGAATTTGAAAGTAAATATGATCTGGCAACTGCCTCTTCTCTCCACAAATGAGTAAGCATGAAAAGCGCTCTTCTGAACCCTCACTGTCTGACTTCAGAACTTAATTAACTCCTTCTACATGCTTAAATCAATTCTTATCTTGTGTGTTATTACTAGGATACAACTCTTGAGGAAATTAACAGAAACGGTCAAACACATTTATTGAAATTCAGTATTAAAAAAAATCTTCATTTCTGTAAGAATATATTTTGTTTCTGAATTTATTCCAGATAACTATACTTGCAGTCTGCATTATAACTATAATACTTCTGTTTATTGGAAAATACAGATGTTTATGTAGTATTTATTCTTAAATATTTTCTGTCTCTAAAGGAAGCAATTCTGTTGAGTAAAAAGTGTGTCTAAAAACTTAAATCAACAGACACAGATTCTTGCTTTGTTACTCTAAACTCGGCCACAGTAGGAAAGTTAAGTTCAAAGTTACAACTTTGCATCGCTGCCAAAATACACGAGCCCTATCTCACTGGATTGAGTCAGTTGAGTCCCACTGTGATGATGGAGTCCAGGCTGCAAGAAGAGTTCATGTTGGGCTGACTCTGCAGTACCACCCTAGAATGCAATGTGCAGTATCTGTTTTGTATTCCCTTGGGCTGGTAATTTATAGCAAACACTGCTTTTGGGAACAGTGTTAGCAACTGAAATATACTGCAGCACAAAGTGGCCTCCCAGTAACTCTTAGCTACTGCCACAGTGCACATGGATAATAAAAATAGCATCTTGCTTGTTCATCTGAAGTAGTTTCTGAATTGTCAATTTACGTGACTGTAAATAACTGTAACTTAAATCTGATGGTCATCTGAGACAAACACAAAGACATTTAGCTTAGAATTTCAGGGAAAAAAATCCAGCAAGCTAATTCAGGCAAAAGGGATATTATACTAAGATGTCAAAACCCCCTTATCTTAAAGTGAGAGCAAGTATCTTTTCTTAAAAAGTTAGGGCCTGTAAAATAATACATAACAGCAATTTAAGTACATCGATAAAAGTACAGAAAGTGTTTTAATTGCTGCAAGTGTTTTTTGACTAAACGACCAGCGCTTATATTTTTTCCAGTTTGCTTGTTTTCCTACGATCTTTTTTTTTTAAAGATAGTATGAATTGTTAAACAAAGACCTGAAAATCATATGCCTTGGCTCTGTTCTGAGCAAAAACATTGCTGGGTTCTGATTTATGCCCTATTTAATTATTGTAGCTTTATCAAGGCTACTGCTGTGCACTCTTCTGTAACTTAACCTGACTACACCTTAACCTCTTCACCACGTAAAAGGAGGCAAGTTATACTTAAATGAATTTTGCAGCTGGCTGAGATATTCACATTAAAACTTCTGTTCAAAATTCTTGTATTATTTCTGAATGATAGAAGCTTAAAATGTGGCAATTTTTTTAAAAATTAAAGCTGAAATTGTTAATTAATTCCAGTACTTATTCTTTTAATCTGTCCTCAGTCAGAAAATTATGTTCCAGTGCACTGCTCACCAGTGTGCAATACTAAAACATACAAACTGTTGCAATACCATCTAATATTAAAAACAGGTAGATTGTGAGGCACTTGCATATATTTGTGGCTGTCATGTTGCATACATGTGCATGAATTCAAGGGGCTGGTAAGAGTGAGGCTGTGTAGGTGTATGTTCTCAGCTGCCATCCCTAGGGTTAGGGAGAGTCTCATCTGTGTCCTTTGCTTTACAAAGTTTGGGTGGTCGTGGACAGTGTTGCCCCTTCCAGCAACCACTCCTTGGGTTAAGAAGGGTATCATGTCTTATCCACTGAGCCTGGGTGGCCATGTACTCTTCACACCCTCTTTCAGAGTGAGGGAACTCGGCTCATCATTTTCCATGCAACCCTTCCCTAACCAGGTGACTCTCCCAGTTAGTCAATGACACAGGCTACACATCACATGCGAGGTCAAAGCTCAGCTCCTTCCTGGGATTTAATTTCACTAAGAAACAAATTAACAATGAAACAATCAATTCCCAAGGCTCAGCTAAACCCACCTCCTCATCTTACTGAAACACAAACCCAGTCTCCCTCTGCCAGGACAGCCAAACTCTGGAATCTGCTTCCGCCTCTTAATTACCTCCAGCTGTCGGTCCCTCCCTCTAGACCTCATGTTGCTGGCAGGTGCTATGGGGTGGGGCAAACTTCATCCCCACATCCAGGACATTGTTAACTACTGCCTTCCTCTGTGCTTTGTTCCACTGACATGCCCTACATTATATTACTGGTTTGTGTTTTTCATTGCCTTGAAGGGTGCAGCGCTACCATCTTCTGTGACCTCGTTTGAAAGACAATGAAAAAAATGCAGCCTTCGTGACTGCAAAGGAAAGTGAAAGAGTGACTCCAAAGGCAATGCTAGAGTCCTCAGGCAATATGATGTAGCAACCCTGGGGAATGTAATCTGTTCATTAATGTTTCTATACCCAGCCTATACACAAGGCATCGTGTGTAGCAGAGAAGTATGCAATAAACCAAAGCAAACTTCCCATGAAGCCATATCCTGGTCATTTTGATAAATTTTAGCAGGGTATTTGGTTCTAGCTCTTGTCTCTTCAGGGGCAGATCTGACATCTGTTATCTTCTCTGCTTGCAAGATGAAAATGACGCTATCTTTTCATTGAGCGAAACACGAGTCACATTAGTGGTGAAACTCCAGGTCCCTGTGTCAGTGAATCTAGGCTCCTATGCTGACCTTTTCCAGCTCTGATTTTTCAACTGTGCAACATTAAAGTCCTAGGAGATATGCAAATTCACTAGTAGACAATATTAACACTTCTAATTAAAAACAGAATAGTAAAGACATCTTTTGTTTAAAAGAAAATGAGAGTGCTGTATTATGTACTTATGTTTCTTGACTTCTAATAATGCAGTATTGGGGGTTGCCACAATGGTTCAAATAATGTTTTATTTCACATTTAGATAAGGAGAGGAAATAGACAAGCAGAAAAAAGAAATTATGTGATCAGGAGTAACTGCAACGGATTTGTAATATGGACGTATTTCAAAGAAAGATGTGATTTCCCAACTGCAAAAAAAAAACCAAACAAAAACCATGTATGCTTTCTGCCACCCAGGCAAATTAGGGAGCACCTTTATTTCTGTAACTTTCACAGACACTGTAAGTGACAAAAGCCATAGCCAGTAGATTTCAGTTGTGTAATGTATTTCTAATAGAGCTCTTAGAAGTGGAAAAGCCACAAAAAATGGCATGCTTACTCAACAGTTGTGTACTAGGAAAATTTTTTGTGTTGACCCAATTCAAACTGAATGTTGTTTCATTTGAAAAAAGTGAAATCCAAGGGGAAACATTTAGGCTTGGAAGAATTCTGCCTAACAGTCTCATAGATTTGATAGGTGTAAATGCAGGTGTTCCAAAATAAAAAGATTTGGGAGGAAGATAATGCACAACATTCTCCAAGACAAGGCAAGATCTCCCAATTCATCAAAACTTGCCAACAGCACGTTTTAGGTTTTCTAAAATATTCTAAGAATTATCATGAACGCTGTTTGCGTTAATAACTATAAACTTAATATAGAGAGCCAACTAATGAAATGACAAGAAAGCAAATGTGAAGATGATTAAACTGTATACAAAAATACTATGTCCATAAAGTAAGTATCTGGAAAAGTGTTACTTGTATGCTTATTGTGGTAATGTGTTGTGCCTACACTAATAGCAAATGCACAAATTTCTCTTTTAAGTTGTAAAGTTGTAGGGATTGTGGCCTTTTGTTTTGTGTTGTGTCAAGCTGTGAACCTAGCCCCTGTAATAACTGAATCTTTTCAGCTAAACTTTGAATGACCTTGTACTTGGAAAATGTTTTTAAATCCCGTTTAGTCATTATAGCTGTTTAGCAGTTAATCCAAGTATATCGTTTTTTAAGTAAGGTTAGCTTCTTGTTGCCCATGTGTAACAGGGAACAGTCAAGGGGACAATGATAAAAATATTAGGTAACAGATGAAAAGTAAAAAAGATGGTTATTAAAGGGCGGGGATGTGGAAAAAGTGAAGGCTACATATTACATAGTGACTGGATAATTTAAAGGAAAAAAGAATTAAAAACACCTCAAGGCAAAGAAAAATGTAAAAATGTAAATATATTAGAATTATGACAGGATAGTCATTGTGGTTAAATGAACATGTGGTTAAATGAACACACAAAGATATGTACTTGAAAGTGTAAGATCACGAATATGGGATGACACAATATACAAGGAGCAATGAACGACAATAAAAATTACAAAGGATGTTCTAAGGAAAGACATGGTATTGACGAGGTAATCGCTGAATCTCCTTACATTTCCGCATAACTGGACAGAGAATACTCAAATGAGGTCTCTCACCTTTAAATTTACACTCATAATTGTGCAGGTAGTACTTGCAGTTATAATAAAAATACTATTCTGTAACATTGTACAAAAATAGGTATTTTGGCCCTGAGTAGTGCAGTCACTTTCTTCTGAGAAGGGAGTCTAGAGCTCAACGTGCTGCAAAAAACAACTTTCACAGGCAAAGTCGTCACCAAGGATGCTGGAATTTTTCTGTTAGGGCCACAGGTGGAAGACTTGGGTATTTTAATGTATGTTGTAATTCACATGATATGTAAACCTCCTTTGCTTCTCTGCATGCACACAGAGTAAGAATTTTACTTCTTGCCCTAGTGGTACGTTCAGGGCAACTTTTCCAAAATTTGTGCAAAAGTTACAATGGAGGGGAAAAGAAAACATACTTCTGTGTAAAAAAAAAAAAAAGTATGATATTCCTATAGCAAGATACTGATGTTGGTAAAAGGCAATTCAATTGGTGCTTATTTCCAAGCTAAAAAATACCCTGACCTCATCTTTCAACTCCTTTGTTATTTGTCTGGGAAAAATTCTAGTCTTTTTATGAGTACTCTGCTTTCCAGGTAGGCCACAGGAAACATGCAAAGGTCTCTTTTGGCAACACCATTTAACCATCTATTTCAAAATCAAGTACTCTTCATATCCTGATCTTAAATCCAGTAAATTTATGTAGCAGCACCAGCCCAAATATTTCATGTACTGTAAGTTAGATCTTCCATGACTTTCTTAGCTTTCAGTTGTATGCTCTTAAATCCTACTCTGGAAATAATAAATCTGAATATTATACTATTAAATAAATATTAAATAAATAATATTAAGTAAATAATAAATCTGGAAATAATAAATCTGTCCTGTGTGACAGACAGTTTGGGTGCTTGTGCATCCTAAAGCACTACCAAGACCTACCCTAAAACCAGGTTTCTGACTCTTGTCCCACAAATGTTAGTAATTAATTCAGAGAAAAGAAAAAAAAAATCCTAAAAGGCATGCTACGTCTTGCCAAACTAGAATATGCTGGAACCTCAGCACCCCACAGCAGAACATCCAGAAATATTTGCACCGTTCATATGCAAATCTCTACTATCACAATAGAGATGTAAGACAACTCTAGGTGTTCCTATGGCTCAGGAAGGGCTAAAATCTGCTGGATTCCCAGGCATTTGCAAAATCCTGCGCACAGCATCTTGGCCAGACGGCAGCTGTTCCTACCTCGTGAGGGAAAAAATAAGGCTCAAATTCCACTTTCGGCAGGTGCTCGCACAGCCTGCCCTTCCGAGGTGCTACTCCCTGCCCCTGAAGAA
>NW_009628369.1:0-243 GCF_000690535.1 Cariama cristata | reverse complement strand
GCCTCGCGCGGAAACTAGCTGGCGCCTGAGGCAAAGCGCATGCGCAGCCCTGCCGCTCGGGCGGGCAAATTCAAACCTCTCCTCGCCCTTTCTCTTTGTCGGGGAGCAGTTGCGCTGACGTCATTGCTCCGCGTCCTTCTTCCCTGCGGTTTCCGGCGCTCGCCCGCGCGGTAAGTGCAGCTGAGAAGGGGAAAGTTTTCACTTGTGTGGTTCACGACACCGTTTCTCTCTCCTTTCCCTCAG
>NW_009628368.1:0-36958 GCF_000690535.1 Cariama cristata | reverse complement strand
GGTAGGAAGGCTCTGCAGAGGGACCTGAAAAGACTGGATCGATGTGCCAAGACCAATGGCATGAGGTTCAACAAGAATGAGTGCTGGGTCCTACACTTTGGCCACAAAAACCCCATGCAGTGTTACATGATGGGGGAGGAGTGATTAGAAAGCAGTCAAGTGGAAAAAGACCTGGGGGTGCTCACTGACAGCTGGCTGAACATGAGCCGGCAGTGTGCCCAGGTGGCCAAGAAGGCCAATGGCATCCTGGCCTGTATCAGCAATAGTGTGGCCAGCAGGACCAGGGCAGTGATAGTCCCCCTGTACTCGGCACTGGTGAGGTCGCACCTTCAGTACTGTGTCCAGTTCTGGGCCTCGCATGTCAAGAAAAACATAGAGGTGCTGGAGCATGTCCAGAGAAGGGCAACGGAGGTGGTGAAGGGTCTGGAGGGTAAGTCTTAAAAGGATGCTAAAGGAGCTGGGGTTGTTCAGCCTGCTGAAGAGGAGGCTGAGGGGAGACCTGATCACTTTCTACAATGACCTGAAAGGAGGGTGTAGTGAAGTTGTAGTTGGCTTCTTCTCCCAGCCAACCAGTGACAGGACAAGAGGGCATAGTCTGAAACCACTAGGGGAGGTTCAGACTAGAAATGAGGAGGCATTTCTTCACAGAAGGAGTCATTAGGCGTTGGAATGGGCTCCCCAGGGAGGTGGTGGAGTCACATTCCCTGGAGGTGCTTAAGGAAAGACTGGAGGTGGCACTTAGTGCCTTGGTCTAGTTCACATGGTGGTGTTAGGGCAAAGGTTGGACTTGATGATCCCAGAGGTCTCTTCCAACCAAATCGATTCTGTGCTTCTGTGATTCTGTTTCTGAGGCTTTTGCTTACTTGCTGATAGGCTTTATAAGGCAGGTGGCTCCTCATAGCTCTCATGGCTTCTCTCAGACCTGTGGAGCTAAAACTACAGCTTATAAGAGATCTTGGGCTATTTTTCTCCCTTGTATTTTCTTCTGAGGGTTGGGGAGAAAGGTAGCCATTTTTCTTGATGATTTTTTTACCACAGCAAATAATATACTCAAGTCAAAGTTTTTTTCCTGTTTTTTTTTGTAAGGATCACATTAAGAATGTATGTTCTTTCAGTTTAAGAAAATAATTTTGTTCATTATTTCAAAATTGTTGTAACTAATTTGTACTACATCTTTGCTTTTCATCTATTTTATTAAAATTCCATGTAAAAGAATTGCTTCTAAAAATATGAGAGTAATGAACAACACAAAACAGAAGTGAATTAGAATCTTATGATGCATAAATGTATATTATGTTAATTAATGGATTTAATATGGTACGCTGTAAGTTAATTGAATTGCATTCTACACATTTAAAATGCAATTAACTAGCATCATAGGATCATATCCAGCCATAACCAGCATCTAAAGCTCTGAATGCCCCCTACTGTTCCTATTACATAAAATTGAAAAAAACAGTGAAGTACCAAACAGTTAAATGACTATTGTTTTATGGGGGTGGTGGAATGTAGACTGGCAACTCTACACACAGAAAATGGTTACAGCATAACAATTATGTAAGAATAATTTGTATCACTATTTAATACAGGAGTCTTAGGTGACATGCATGATGTATATTTTAAATTACAAAATATGGTGAAATTACAAAACATGTAAGTGTTTAAACTTCATTGATGAAGACTTGAAGGTATGTAAATTATAAATTGAATGAAGATCAAGTAGGTAGTATGAGATCAAGATTTGTTAGTAAATTAATACCAAATATAAAAAAAAAGGTGTGCAGTTAACAGTCAAACTACTTACATGTTTGTTTATGTAAAGACATCTGAGTAGCACAAATTTTTATTATGGCAACTCATAATAAAATTACATAATTGATAAGAAATCCTAATCTATGAAAAAATAAATAATAAATAACAGCCACATGTAGATCAATATGTAGTGTTTGGTATTAGTGCAGAAAATCACAGGCAAAAAAGGTGAATGACATCAGGAATCAATATCAAGTTCAAAGTAGTT
This sequence comes from Cariama cristata, assembly GCF_000690535.1. Classification (NCBI taxonomy): domain Eukaryota; kingdom Metazoa; phylum Chordata; class Aves; order Cariamiformes; family Cariamidae; genus Cariama; species Cariama cristata. Next base: position 34,938 of record NW_009628368.1, on the reverse strand, counting down.
CAAAATTTTAAATATATATATCTATGCAGAATATGAATAGTGAAAAATTTATAGGAAAAAATCGTGAAATTTCTCAGTGATGTTCGCTGTTTTGCGATTCTGCCTCTTTTTCTTTATGCACATAGCACATCTTTTTCCTTGCATTCATGTATTTAATGTATTGTAGAATTTACCTGTGCATCAAATTGTAATTGTTATAAAAAACACTCACATTTCCTTAATGCTGTTTGACACTTCTTTTGAAATGTGAAGGAAAAGACTTTAGGATGCATTCATAATATGTAAATACCTAACATCTAACATGTTTACTGACTTCCTTAAATCATCAAAATGAAGCACAGATGTTATATGCTTCTCTCAGTGACACCTCAGGGACTTCCAGAAGCACAATTCAGTTCCAAAGTAGCCTGCAAAACCAATAATTTTCAAGTTCTGCATTTGATGTTCCCACCTTCCCCTTAAAGTAGAAACTATGTGGATGAATTTCAGAATTTCCCTTTCAAATATTGTTATACTCTTTTTACAAGAAAAAAGTGTGCAGAAGCCATCTTTTTTATTTGAGCTGATTGCAGCAATGAATTTGCAGAAAACATTTGTTCAAAGTAGTCAAACAAATTACAGAATGACTTTTTTATTATGTTTCCACATAAGTAAAGGTGAATTCCAATGGGAAGTCAGTAGATTTGATTTTGATTCACACTGGGTGATTTGCAGCAGACTTTTTCCCAATAGCTTTTACAAAAACGATCTTTTTGAAAAGGTATTACTATCTAAATCCAAGTATTCTGTAAATTATGGGACAATGTAATCTTTCTTTGTCATCATGTTGTTCTTATATGGTAAAGATACTCATTAGAACATTCATAGAATCATAGATTCATAAAATCATAGAATGGTTTGAGTCAGAAGGGACTTTCAAAGATCATCTAGTCCAACCCCCCTGCCATGGGCAGGGACACCTTCCACCAGACCAGGTTGCTCAAAGCCCCATCCAACCTGGCCTTTAACACTTCTAGGGATGGGGCAGCCACAGCTTCTCTTAGCAACTGTTCCAGAGTCTCACCACCCTCATCATAAAAAATGTCTTCCTTATATCTCATCTAATTCTTACCTCTTCCAGTTTAAAACCATTGCCCCTTGTCCTGTCACTCCAGGCCCTTGTAAAAAGTCCCTCCCCAGCTTTCTTGTCGGCTCCTTTAGGTACTGGAAGGCTGCTCTAAGGTCTGCCCAGAGCCTTCTCTTCTCCAGGCTGAACAACCCCAACTCTCTCAGCCTGTCCTCACAGCAGAGGTGCTCCAGCCCTCAGATCATCTCCGTGGCCTCCTCTGGACTCGCTGCAATGGGTCCATGTCCTTCTTGTGCTGAGGACCCCAGAGCTGAAGGCAGTACTGCAGGGGGGGGTCTCACCAGAGCAGAGAGGCAGAATCCCCTCCCTCGACCTGCTCGCCACGCTGCTTTGGATGCAGCCCAGGATACAGTTGGCCTCCTGCGCTAACAGTGCACACTGCCAGCTTGTGTCCAATTTTTCATCCACCAATTCCCCCAAGTCCTTCTATGCAGGGCTGCTCCCTTACCTACAGCAAATCAACTGCACCACTCAGCTTGGCATCATCCACAAACTTGCTAAGGGTGCACTCGATCTGACTATCCATGACACTGATGATCATATGAAATAGTATTGGTCCCAGTACAGACCCTATGGGGACACCACACATTACTGGAATGTTCATTAGGGATTAGAATACAGAAGCTTAAACTACACCAAGAAGGAAAAAATAGAAATGGAGCAGGGCAGCATGCAGTAAAGAATTTCAGTACCTCAGTATCAATTTCTGGTAGATTTAAAGAGAAATGTAAAGAAACACAGTAGTACTACAGGGAGAAAGAAATGTCCAACTATGTTATTTATGAGTGTTTCTCCTCGTACAACTGGTATTTCTAGTTTAAGTAAAATACTTTTAGTTTTATTACATTTCTGTTGCAAATAATTCTAAGCTACTTGAATCGCTGAAACTTCTGACTTGACTGATTACTTGATTTGCTTTTATTGGCAATTGCCCATGCACTAAACTTTCTGTGTTCAATTTTGATTCTGCAAGTAATCAAATTTTCTGGTATTATAATCTACATACTTTCAGTATTCATACTACAATAGGTAGCTTTTGATATCCATTGGAGCCATGTTCAGAATTTCATTCAGTTTCCACTGAAAAAGATCCGATCTTGCCAAATGCCTTTTTGTATTTGTTTCGCCTCATTAATGTTGCCTGGAAACATTGGTGCAAATGCAGTCCGTTTTCAAAATTAACCCATTCTCATTTCTGTGTTAAAAATCAATAGGCATCCACATGTCAAAAAGTATTCCTAGACTTTTGGCAGATAGTTTTATGCATTGGTGGAATATTATTTTCTGATAGGACAAGACCTCATGAAAGAAAAAAATCAATCAGTAATGATAGGTCTTAAAAAAACCCCAACAAAGTTAGAGAAACACATCCAGTGAGACAATACAGATCTTTTAAATACCTAGTAAGTATGAACTCTCATGTTTCTAAATTTTTGAATGTAAGCAAAGTTGTGAATAATTTTTCATCTGTGTACAATTACAGTTGTAGCAGAACGAAAAAGGAAAGTATTTAGTCTTAAGTGCTTTGATTTTTAAATCAGTTTTGAAAATATATCTGCAAATTAGGGATGCCTAAGTTCTAATGCTTGGTTTTGTATTTAAGAGAATACATGGTAAGGAAATTTATGGGCTTTTTATTTCTTTCATGACTCTCAGATTAGACAGGTTCATTGATGATGTGTGATAAGAAGAAGAATGTCGTTAGTTATTTTTCCAAATAAACTGTAAAAATCTGTGCACCATATAAAAACCCATTTCCTTCCTCAAAAAGAATGGACAATAAAGTCACAATGTTGTTCCCAAGAGCTCTCCTCATTCTTGGCTGTGTTTCTGTTGTAACATTGTTCAGCCTTTGCCCTAGACATTCAGGAAAGCACTTTAATTCTCACTGTAATTAAATACAGTGACATGCTGCTTGCTGAATCAATCAGGCAAACTTCCTTTTTTTTTTTTTTTTCCCAGAATTATTAACGTATATTGGTGGAACTTCTCATGAAACTGCTTTCCTCTTTTAATAGATGAAGTAAGACCATCCCGAAATCATTCCTTTCCCTGTCTTGGATATATTGCTTCTTTATTTTTTTTTTCTCTATTTAATTCTGTAATCATTAAAGCCTTATTTTTGTATCTTTTTTTTGACTATTCATGAGTATATTGAGTATGTAGATAGACTTTTTCAAATTCTCCCATTGTTCCATCCTTCTTTAACTTAAATTCTTCTTTCGTAACTGAGGCAATATCACAAAGCTTTTCATAAAATAAAGTCTTGTTCAGTTACTTGACATTGGGATCATGTGACAAAGAAATGGCTCGGCGATTTAGGAAGTCTCCCTTTTCAAGTTCATCATCAAAATGCTTAGATAACAAGGGAGTTGAGCATTCTTTGGAAAGGTTTGTAAAATCACTCCTTGAGAGCCATTATTGCTTGTGTAGTGCTTGCATGGACTTTATGAGCTTTAGAATTTGCTTGGCAAAAATAAAGGACTACGCAACTATGCAGTAAAAGTCCTAAATGTACCCATTGTTCAATAGTGGCTTCACAAGGACCTATATAATATTAATGAGAGCCATTCATCCACTTGGTATCTCCTGTACCTCTTCGCTCTCCGACTGCCAAGCTACAATAATTGTCTCTATAACATATTTGCTAATCTATCCTCTAATGAATAGACCTTAAGATATGTTCTACATTTTGCAGTGGCATGCGTTCTTAGTAGATCAATGATGTAGTAGAGCCTGCAGTACTGACCAGATGCAATGCTGTGAAGGCACAATTCAGTTTGCAGCAACGGAAGTATGAATTCTGGCTGTATGTGGAAGAGAAGAGTTTCAGAGAAAGGCTAGGTCAGGACCATGCCCATGAAGAGACCCATGTAGCAAATAATGAAGAAGAAAATTGCAAAAGGTTAAAAGCTGAATCATAAGATGCCTTCTTTATTTCTGAAAGAGGTCCATTGGGTCGTATGTGTAACTACTCCATTAAAATATTCTTAATTATGAATATTAGGGACTTCTGTTTTATACTATTTTTCATAATATTGGTCTACTCTTTTTGTCTTACCTTTTGTATGTCTTACTTGGTTTTGAATTCTAGATCTTTCTTTTTCTTAACTCATTCAGTCTTAGCGTCTATCTTGTAGTTCCTAACATGAAATGAAGTATCTGAAATTTCTAAAAGCATTCTAGTCTTTTTCTTCAGCATTAGCTGCATTATTTAGCCCTTGGATATCAGAATTGGAGATCTAATTACACAACAATAACTTGCATGCAGACATTGGCATTTTCACACCAGGTGAACTGCTCACTGCAATGAACATTAGCGCATAAACTTTCTGTACTGCAGAAACAACAGTTTACATTTGGGACTGAAAAAGTAGGCAATAGTACTACATTATTACTAATTTCTTCAAGGATATTTTTTCATGTCTTTCAAATATTTCTTAAAAATAATAGGCTATTTTAGACATATGAGGACAAACAATACCTTAAAATCAATTGAGTTACACCTAGGTTAGCAGAAAACACGTCAGAAGTAACAGCATTTTTGGGAGCAAGCAAATTACATGAGTTCAACTCTTAAAATATCATCATATATTGTTGTTGGGTGTTTTTAATTCTTACTGCAAGTCTTCTATAAACAAATGCCTTAAGGAGGAAGTTCATAACACTGACTGAGACATCCATGTCCATCTTTCTGTGAGGGGTGAGAAGAGGAAGATAATGTTTCTTCCAGTCCAGGAAATACACTATTATAGCCTCCTCCATCTTAGGGGGCTCTCAGAGAATGCTGAAACAACTATGTCTGTCTGGTAGGCATTCCCTCCATTCCGAAATTTGGAGATGACAAACTCTGTCAAAACCTACTTAAAAATTCTATCCTCTCTCCTCAGTAAAACATCTTGCTTCCAAGGTGCTTTATTTTATGTAAGTAGTACTAAATTGTCAAAGCAGATAAATTTAGAGGGCAGTTAAATAAGGTTTAATTCTCTCTTGAAAAGTTAAAAATTATTCTGTCTTTTATCCCTGAATTGAATTGATAAATTCACATTTTAAAGAGAGAAGGATGTGGTATTATTAAGTTTTAATTAGGTAGTACCTCTCAGCTCTGATAACACAGTATATGCAATGCCTGTTATTACGGCCTATGAGTAGGTAATTTAATTATCATATTTTTCCAGGTTCAATTCTTCTATTTTATTTCAGTGATACCTAGTTCTTTTAAATTTTGAAACAGTTTGATTTGTCATTAACTGAAATATAGCTTTAATTTGGCAAATGCAAAGAAACAAACCATACAAAAATGTTCAGCAATGTTCATTTGAAAATAATAACATTTTATTTAGATTTACAGATGCTTTTATGCACCATGCTGTTTTAAAAAATACTTTCCTGTAAATATATCATTACATGAAAATTCAGCTGGATATTCTTTATTTAGAGGGAGCAAATGTCAGTTTACTGCGCAGCAGCAGTGATTTGGACTGGTTGGTCTCTCTGTGTCTATATCTGTGGCTGAAATTTTGGCCAGTCTCCACATTTTGAGGAAAAGACCATAGCCAATTTAATTTTTATGTCTCTTTAAAAATTTAGTCGGAATACTTTTAAACTACAATATTCAACTGTTGGCACAAGATTCCAGATACTTCATATAATATCCAGAAATACTGGAAAAAATTCAAACATAAGCAGATACTGGATAGGTAGATGTATCTGTTTGACAATTGTATATAAGCGTGTATTTTGCCATTTACCTCATAGAATGTGGATATAGTTATATATCTAATTTCTTTGTGTTACTATTTCCATTGGATGTGTAAATACAGTAACTATAGGCACAAATTACCATAATTGACCATTTTATGTGCAATTATCTGATTTTCATATTAATTGTGGTAATTGTACACAAAATTAGACTGCAATTGCCTGTTCATCTGTGCAGTTCTGTGCATGAAATATTGAAAATCTAAAAATACATTCTGATAAACTATGCTTGTGATTTGTGAGTATACCACTGTACATAAAAAAAAATCGCTTTGCCGAGTCCTGTATAAGGGTTACATTAGAAATCACTAGAGCACAAAAAGCATATCATGGGTAGCTGATAGATCATTGCAGCCATGTAGTATTGTGATAGTACATATTTTAACCTGAATTTACAGTCTATGTGATAGAGAAAGACCGGGTGGTGGTCTGAATAATGCACAATGATTCAAATACTTATTAGTCATCAAGCCATGTCTGACAATGGAAAATTCTCACTTTCTACCTGGCTCTGTCTTGCAGTTTAGCAGGAAACACATTCCAGTCTCTGGGATCTTGTGTGATGTAGCAGACACCTGAAGAGTTTATCTACAACAATAATTTATCTGAATGTATTGATCTGTCTCTTCTGAAGTCTCCCAGGTTCATCTGAGTCATTGTAAATTACAAGATGAGATGAAAATGACAGCAATGTTGTTAAAACCACAAACCCAAGAATGGAGTTCTTGATTATAGAATTAGAAACACTGTTACCAAAAATAAAGTTTTCCCCCTTTCCACCTTTCTAGATATTACTGTGCAACATGGATTTTCTTATCCTAGCTAGCTTTTGAGTAAGAGGCCAAAGCCTCATTTCTCTCATTCTTTCACCCTTCCTGTCTTTTGAAAGACAAATCTCATTTTCTATTTTCAGCTCTCTGTCCCCAGAACTTTCTTCAGTTGCTTCCTTGAGAAATACAACCCATGGATTCAGATTTATCTCGTCTCCTTTATTTAGAATTGTATTTCTACCCTTCTCTAGTATGTTTTCTGAATTTACATTAATTTTTTATTTCTTTATATGACACAGCTTATTGGCTTTCTACTTTTATAACATTTTCAAAACATTGTATAAATCATATATTAGAAGAGGTATTCAATGTACATACTTTCAAAATTTATAGTGTCTATCCTATTTTAAGGCCTCACAGAGACTATGTAAGGTATATTAATAATATAGATGGCATATCAAATTCAGAGAGCTCTATAAATTATTTCCTTCCTCTCTGCCTGAAGTTATTTATCTGTTTGGGATTGCAAGTATACAGGCAGAACTGGAAGAAAACAATTAAAGAAGATACAGCTTATTGTCAATGTTTATTTATTATTAAGATTATTAAATAGTGTTTGGGGAAAGACTTGGGGACCATTGCTTTATAAAGCAAAAATTTATTCAATCCACGGTATACAAATGCTCATACACCTTAAAACGCACACGTACATCTCCCTGGAGCCCTGAGAAGACTAGATGCTTACATGATATGTTAAGTCTTTCTAATATCTATGGTTGCTGTTTTGCCTTCTTCCAAGCTTTGATTGTTGTCTTGATAGTAACTTTTATAGTCATACATGAAACTAACCTTGTGCCTGATACATTTTCGTTACACAGTTTTTCTCTGTCATTTCACTACTCTAATAACAAACTGCTATGATTTAAAACCAGTTAAACTGACAAGAGAGACCTAAGATAAGTGTCTTTTAATAGAAAGACTCAGTTCTGATTTCATGAGCAGTTGGATCAAGGAGGGCTACAGGTTTTGGCGTATCATGAGCAACAAGGTTTTTTGGGGTATGTTGTTAAAAATGGATTGGGAATGATGTGGACACACAGGGACCTGATCTTCTTGGGAGCCACAAAGCTGAAGTATTTATGTATTATCAGTAAAATTTTAGTGGCGTCATTCTGAAGCATTTAACATACATTGCCATACATTATATTGCAAACTCTGCCTGTGTAGTGATCTCATGGAGGCAATTTATAGAAGCCGAGCAGTTCTATTGTGTGATTAAACATGAATTTCTGAAGCTTTTGTTTTGTTTTAACAGAACAATGAAAATGAAACAGCACTGCATTGTGCAGCTCAGTATGGTCATTCAGAAGTAGTTGCTGTTCTGTTAGAAGAGCTGACAGACCCTACAATAAGGAACAACAAACTAGAAACACCTCTGGATCTGGCAGCACTTTATGGACGTCTGCGTGTTGTAAAAATGATCATCAAAGCATATCCAAACTTGATGAACTGTAATACCAGAAAACACACTCCTTTGCATCTTGCTGCACGTAATGGCCACAAAACTGTTGTACAGGTGCTTCTGGAGGCTGGAATGGATGTCAGTTGCCAAGTTAGTGTGTAATTTCTTTCTTCCCTTCTTCCTTTCCTGCTTTCTTCCTTTCTTTCCTTACTTTCCTTTATCATTAGAATATGATTCAAATGAAATAACTTCTTACATTTTTTTCTTTTAAAATTCACTTGCATTTACTTTGCTAGATATGCTGCAAGATGATCTATAATACAGATTTATTTTTTACATCCCAAATGATGTGTTCAAAGGGATAACTCAAGAATGATACATGTCTTCAAAGCTGAGTGTATATTTTAATGTTGTCTTGAGACACGTAGATGCACAAATCAACCATTCATGTAGGTGTATATATATATATATCTTTTTTACAACATTGGCTTTAATGATACTGAGCTGACTGGCTAAAGCTATGGCCTTTCATGGCCATAGCAATCTGAAACAACATTTGACAGAGAACTCATTTTCCCAGGATTATCCCATTCTAAACCCAAAGTTACTACGTAATAATGATTTTGATTTTCTGCTTTTCTAAATGTAGAGGAAAATTCTATAGCAATACACTCTTGCAGCTACTGACTCCAACCTGTTAGCTGTTTGATGCATCTAGTTCTATGCACAGTAAGTTATAATGGTGTAAAAGGGGTAAATTTAAATAAAAGAGGCATAGATGGGAACAGATACAAGGTATAGCAGCAGTTAATTTTATGTCCACACTACAGTTCTTTGTAGTGTGAAGTGTCCAAGCCTTTTAACTACAGAGGACCTGGTTCTGTTACGTGTAAAGTCTTGCCTCAGTCTTATGATTTCTCTTGATTTGATTGACATCACTGTGTTTGAGTTTAAAGTGTATTTTATCCTCAGATTTAAAGTAGCCTTCTTGCTGTCTGGGTATATATAATATGCTTTGAATTAAGGTTATTTCAGCTTTATGACTATTTTCAGGTAAACCAACCAAAGAAACATAATTACGTCTATTTTACAGTGACATCCAAGTGTTCTTTACTAATAGGTGACTTAGTAAATCTTGTGAACTTTGCCTAAACTTTGCCTAAGTTTTATAACCATTTTAAGATTTAGATGCATTTAATCAAACATCTTTGTACACTTAATTCCCTTTTATATAGAAAGATTTGAACTGGATTCCATGCATTTTTGTTATTTCTGGATTCTTCCATCAAGATCATGTTTTTCAACTTTTGAGAAAAAGAGTGTGAAGTAGGAAAGAAAAGATAGATTTAGAAAAAAAAAAATCACAAAGCAAACTAGAAAATATTAACATATTTTAAGATTAAAAATGGATATTCTCAAATACCTTCAATATGAAAATGTGGTAAAATTGTTTTGCTACTTCTATTAGCTCTAGTATCTTTTGAGTTAGCATTGTTACTTGCTTCAAATTATTTCAAATTGAAACACTTTTTTTTCTGTGGTTTGCCTACTTGTGTATTTGCCTACCATTATGCTTCCAATTTAATTTGCTTTCGATTTTCTTTACTAGAAAGTGATACACTTGCAAAGGTTAATACAAGCAGCTCTTCTGTTTCAGCTGTACTTTACTATTACCATATCTTCAATAATTTAGAAAAGTTTAATGCTAAAGCAACACATAACAGAATACTCAAATGCATGTTTCTGAATGTATAATTTCTCTTGTATCTCTAGCAAATGAAAGAGGAAAAAGTCAGAAAGAAACTGATGCCTGAAATGATTCTTAAGAAATAGAATAATTGAAGAAAAATAGTCTCTCTCACGGCAACTTACAAACTGATGGTTATATGAGGGTTGAATATTACACAAGCTTTTTAAGAAATGTGTTCTTCCTCTTATGTAATCTAGATAATTTTAGCACTACTGTGAATTTTCCTAAGCCATTTCTATCTATAGTTACACCAAAAGGTTTTCACTGGTCTTTAAAAAATATAGCAGCTGCAAATTTTGTACAATCTTCTTTTAAGAAATGAGAGATTCTTTTATTAGTGGTGATCTGTTTTCCATCTACACTAAAATGCTAGGACTTTTTTTCTTTTTTTTTTTTTTTTAAAATTCTAATTTGTTTTAAGTAATTTCTATTCTTATTTTTCCTAGTTATTCTTAGGCAAGGGCGATTTTTATTTTTTATTTTTTATTTTTCACTGAATAATCTTATTTCTTTTGTGTTTGTCCTACTTACTGTAAGGAAATATCATTTATTTATTTTCTCATCGGTATACATATTCTCCATCAACAAGTTCCTTTTCATTCACCATATTAGCATATTGGCAAGTTGATTCTGTACATATTGTTAACTTATTGCTTCTATAACCTCTGAAAATTTCTTTGTTGATGATTACTGGCAGCTTATTACACTGAGCAGAGCATACAGTATCAGCCTGTTACTTAAAACTGAACTGAGCTCTTTTAATAACAATTAAATTGCTCTGCATCACTGATTGGGATAGAACAATACACAAAGTATGATCTCATGTGGTAAATAAAATTGTACATTCATACACATTAAATAAATTCAGCTTATCAGCAGTAGAGGGCTCTCAGAATGTTGAGAGACAATTATAGAAGTAGCCTATCTGCTATCACTCTGTAGTTGTAAATATTTATTTGTTTAAATGGGAAGTTTACTTTAGCCATGTTATCTTTCTCTTCTGCACTCCCTGAGCACTTTTAATCATAGCAAATATTTGGACTCATAAAAGACAGCATTTAATTTTTGATTGAATTAATCACACATTTTATTCATTTCCCAGGTCTATCCAATATCCTTCAATCTGAAATTATTTAGAAGTGGGCAATACAAATCTGCTTCATCTCTTTATGCTTTAAAGTTTTCATTTAAATTGAAACATATGAAAAATACACAGGTTTTGGGTCAGTGATAGATTTTGGGCCCTGAGTAAAATAAGATACTGCAGAGTTCAGTGTGTTTCATGTAAACAGTAATTTTATAATTGTAAATGCCTTAAAAATTTGGCCCTTTCTGCTTATCCAACTTTCATGTGTCCCTATTTGCCTTCCCTGTCCCAGTAATGATGACAGTTTCCACTGCTTATCACTGTAGTTCTTCTTCGAAGAGCTATGCCCCTTCCTTTTTGCTGTCACTATGTATGGAGGATATTCCATGAATCAATTTGCAAAGCTACCATTCCGTCCTTCAGATTATGTCTGAAATCCATATCAAAACTATAGTAAACTGCCTATGAATAAGGACTAGATAAGTGACCTAATTACAAGCTTTTACATATTTACATCGTTAAAAAAAAAAAATCTCTGATTAATAAAACCCTTGGTGCTTTTATGTGATAAAATTTTATGCCATGTTTAGTTGTGTATCCTGGGGTTCCTGCTGACAACGTCCTTCTATCCTTGCTTGCTTTGTGTGTCTGCTGTGACATTGTACCTGTATTTAGCTGTAAGCTACTTAGGGCAGGGACTGTTTTATTATATGCTTAGCACAATTTGTGCTATAGTTCTGTATATTTCATATACAGAAAACTTATGCCAGGGAATTAATATATGATCCATTGATGTCAACTCAAGCATACCTTAGCTCACTGTGTTCACGAAAATATACCAGCATTTTTTGCACTAAATGTCACTGTGGAAGAATTTCCACATATAATGGTAGTGTTCACTTTGCCAGGAAAATATGATCCAAGACAATGAAAGCTTCAGGAAGTAAAGCATTGAATGTTGTCTATAAATCTTAAGTTTGCTTGCTGTAGTACAGACAAGACTGTATTAGCGCATAGGTACACCTTTATAAGTGAAAAAGATCCGCCTAAGAACTGTGGCATACCTTAAGTAATGTAGAGAAATTATTTGCAACTACATTTTTTTAATCCTTCTGATTTGTGTAACATGCTCTATTGCACCAGAAAAAAAACCTCAACATTATTTCTATCTTCAAGTAGAAGGCCATATGTACATTTACAAAGAGATATATATCTACTCAGCCAGTTCGCAGAGTTTCTCTTGGCCCTGTTCATCCTGAGGCTCAGCATTTTCCCTGTGCTAAAATGGAGTGTGGTAACTGAGCTCTCTGGTAACAAGGACATTTCTGCCTTCTGGACAGTTTTTGGGTTGAGGGATCTGATTCACTTGTTAGTTATTCACTGTTACCATGAAATCCTCCCTAGGGCTTTTGAGATTTACATCAACATTCATCTTTGTGACATCTCATGCAGGATTACACATCTGCATTTTACAAGTGTGCTTTCAATCTCCATACTCCCAGACTGGTTTTCGTTCAGTTTTGTGGTAATATTTCCCACCTTGCTCAAAAAATCACCTGAATAGTGGACAGATTATTCCTCTCTTTATACAGTGTGCCTTTCAAATTCCTCTTTTGAACAGACTGTCTGTAATATATATCTCCTTTCTGGGATATGGCATTCATTACCATTGTCTGGTAGCTTGAAGTTGTAAACCAAAGACTACCTCAGAATTCAGGGCAGCGCAGAATGCCTGTAAAGCATTTCAGGATCATGTTCAGATATGACAGGAAATATCACCACAGAACAGACCAAGAAGCGAGAAAGTGTAAAATGAAAAAAATGGCATTTGGCTTTGGATTCCTCTCCCAACACTATGATTTATGTATGTAGGTGGCTTAAGTTTCCCTACTCCCTTTATGCATAGCAGAGCTTTGGTTCATTGTTACAGAACTATCTTCTGGCTCTCAAGTTGCCCCCAGATAGATCTGTTTGCCTTAGACATCCACAGAAAATTTCCTTTTCTCAAGTGAATTTTCATTCCATTTCTTATGAGCTTTCTTATACTTTCATCAAGGAAAATATTACTTGCCTTTCCTCCAGTGAGGAATTTTGATCAATAGAAAGGACTGCTGCCAGTTCTGATAATTGTCATGTCAGGATCTTTTCCAGTCCCTAACTGAGGAGTCTGAGGATAGATCCTCTTCCTTGTCCTCCAAGCTGTTGGTTCAGCATGTTGGAACATTAATCTTTCTCAGTTTCAAATCACGCTACAGCAATGGATTCTAGATAGCTGTTGTCACTAAAGTATGTCCATTTTTTCCATCAAAAAGGATTCCTTATTGATATTAATGCAGAGTGATCTCTACAATTTTAGTCAAGGTGCAACTGATTCCCATCTCTGCAGTTCCTCCTTGGTAGGACTAAAATTTAGTGCTCAGGCCTCCTACAACATTTGAACCTCTGTGGATTTCATTGTTGGTGTATACGTCACTAATTATTATCCCTAGCAGAATCACAGAATGGTTGAGGTTGGAAGGGAACTCTGGAGGTCATCTGGTCCAACCCCCTGTTCAAGCAGGGTCACCTAGGACAGGTTGCCCAGGACAGTGTCCAGACAGCTTTTGAGTATCTCCAGGGGCTGAGACTCTATAACCTTCCTGGGCAACCTGTGCCAGGACTCAGTCACCTGCACTCCAAAAAATGTTTCCTTACGTTCAAACAGAACCTTCTGTGTTTCAAATTTTCCCCATTACCTCTTCTGTCACTGAGCACCACTGAGCCTGGTTCAATATTCTTTACACCCTCCCTTCAGATATTTGTACTTACTGATGAGATCCCCTGTGAGCCTTCTCTTGTCTAGGCTAAGCAGTCCCGGTTCTCTCAGCCGTTCCTCATAAGAGAGATACTCCAGTCCCTTAATCATCTTAGTGTCTCTTTCCAGTAGTTACATATCTATCTTGTACTGGGGAGCTGAGAACTGGACAGAGTACTGCAGGTGTGGCCTCACCAGTGGTGAATGGAAGGGAAGGTCACATCCCTCGATCTGCTGACAACACTCCTCCTCGTGCAGCCCAGGATACTGTTAGTTCTTTTGCTGCAAGGACACGTTACTGCTGCATATGACAGAATATGTTCAACTGTAGTGAATATGTCAAAATATGAGAGAGACATTCCTCTTTTCTCAAAACTGAGTGATCAGTTGTGATTGAGCCCCTATTTTGGTGTTCTTCTCTGGCAGGTTACCGTGCCAAACTTCTCCTCATTGGGGCTTTTGAATTTCACCACTTGTCTTTCCAAAGTATTTTGGGAGTCAAAGCTGTACTTCATATCCTTGATGACAGGGAACTCTGTGTTAATAGTACCAGGTCCATCCAATAGTTTTGAGGTTTATTCATGTCAGTAAGTGACCAATCCAAAGGAAATGCCATATCCACACAAATACCAAAGAGGATAATAGGCTGTGTTGAAGTCTTTTTCAAGAATGCTGATGTCAAGCCTTTTTCAGTAATCAGACCTATAGCTATAATTGACTTTTCTGAGAACTGTTTTCATTCCCAGAAATTTCTGAACTGCATCTTAAGCTCTGCCTGTACCTTTGCGGTTGCACTATGTCATTGCAGAGTTATCCAGTGTTAAAGTCAATTGCAACTACTGGAAAACTCCTGTAGATATGGCTTGAGTAAAGGATTCTGAAACCATCTCTAAGTAAATTGGAATATTTACTCTTCTTGTTCAGAATAAATCTGTGAATGTTCAGATTTAGAATTGGAAAGATTAGAATTTTTTTTGTGGTATTTCATATGTATATTGTCTTACCGACTTGCTCTTCCTCTCCATTTTACTGTTAGTATACCTGATGTGCTGGATGTAAATGACATTAGATATGCTCTACTTTATACATACAGGTACTAAGTATGAAGAAAGATAAAAAGTGTAGTGTTCTTATTATGGACATAAGAAAGAATTTTCAGGCTCAATTGGTAGGACATATGTACACTAACTGTGTGTCCACATCCCATCTCAGGATTGCTAATTACTTCTAAATATCCTGTCATTGCATCGCTGTAACACTTGTGCATTCTGATACAACCAATAGATAATGAATCACTGTTTTATTTCAGAGTTAATTTTTTTGTGTGTCTTTAAAGTCTTTCCACAATAGCAAGCATGACAAAGGTGCATTTGGATAAAATATAGAAAAAACAAATTCAAGCAGTAAAACCTTTAACATTTGCCCACAAATAAAAAATACTCAAAATCTAATTTACTATCCAAAAAAAGGACATGAGCCAGAGATTCAGTGAGATCTAGTAGTGCTTTAGCTAGTGCTAATGCTATTGTATGGAAAGGCATTCTGTTCAGGTTTTTCAGTAACAGTCAGCAGAATAAAATACTAAGAAATTAGCTTGTTAAGAGAGGTAGTTTCTTTGTCAGTACTGTAAAATTTTATCTGAGCAAAAGTCCAGTCACAAAGAATTTTGTGTCACATAAATCTGCAAAATCAGGTTCACAGACATCTAAGGTAGAATTTAAATGATCTAAACATAGGCTTCTAATGCTGCTGGAGGTGCCTTAGGGTATCCAAGACATCTGTATGGGGTAGATACGATGCAGATCAAATGTGAGCATCAACTGGAACATCAGCTGGAGGCCAAGTGGGATATCCTGGGGTATCTCTCACCGTGCAACTGAATTGACTTTCTAGGGTGTGATCCAGTTTCAGATTAAAACACCTGAGTGTAATGTCCATATGTAAACTGGCTGACTACGCTGAACAGCTATGTTCCACTGATGGCATTGACTAGATTTTCACTGCCTATAATAGGAGTTCAGAAATTTTACACAAATGCAGGCTTGTTAACTGGGAGTTGTATTACATCCCTACTGTATTTTCTTATATAGCTATTAATCTTTATAGTAGAACTGACAGCATTTATATTGTTATCTTAAATAACAATAAAAAAAAATGGTCATATTTGTTCTTGCCCATTCAATGTTTTTTTACGTGTAGACAAAATAGAGGGGAAAAATAAATACTTCTTTTCTAAATGTATTCTTTTCAAAAGGATTCATTGGTATTTTAATTTGCATTTTAAATTTCTTTTTTTTTTTTTTTTTTTTTTTTCTAGACAGAAAAAGGGAGTGCACTACATGAAGCAGCCCTATTTGGAAAGGTGGAGGTAGTACGCATTTTGCTTGAAACAGGTAAATCTGGTTTACAGGAAACAGTGAACAAATACCCTTAATATTCCAAATCCAGTGTATGCCTTCTCAAGCTTTGGTTATACAAATTACTGTTATCTTTCTCAGTCTTTGCAAATCTAATCACACATACCTCTCCTTAAAACAATGTTCTTTTAGAATAAGAAATTACTATACCCAGAGAACAAAGGAAATGTTTTCACTAAGACTCAGAAATTCCATCTATGACTCAGTGTATGCCGCTGTATTCTGAGAATAAATGTATTCTGAGAGCAAAATGGCTACATAAAATTTTATTATTCGCTCTGAAAGACAGCCAAGACTATACTTTGATCTAGAGGCCAGAAGACTCATGTTCATGTTTATTTCCTTCACTTATCTATTCCTAATTAACACACCGTCCTTCGTTTCCTGGATAAACTTTGAATGCCTGTGAAGAAAAGTAAGGCACTGTGTCTCTGACAATTGCATTTGTCCTAAAAGGACAGGAGAACAGGGGTACAGAGTCCCAACAAACCCATCTACTACATATTAAGAGTTTCAGAGTTGTTGCAGGTAAATTATTCTTCTAAATAACTGTCTTCTCAGGTAAATGAAAAGACCAATGAAAATTAAAAATCTAGAAATTACTTCTCTGAGATATGTGAACTTCCATTACACTGAGGGATTTCATTGATCTTTACTATCAGTCCTTGTGTGGTTATATATTGCAAAAGAGGGTATGTCCTACTCACAGCTCCTCTTCTGCATCTCAGCTAATACATACCTGATCTGATATCTGTTTTCAGAAAAAAAGGTCCTTCCAAGATGCTTTCTTGTTTGGATGAATAAGAGGAGGGATCTTCATCTGTCCTGAAAAAGGCAGGGCCTTTTTATATTAATTCAGCTGAAAGAGGAAGGACTGGAGAATATCACACAAACATAGGAAGCCCTTAAACCACAGATAAAGAGTACTTCTTATAGATTAGTACACATTATAGCCTCTGCCAGAGTACAGTTATACAAGACAGTAGAGTAGAATCTTCATTGTGAATTCCTTCAACGCCAAATGCTCGATACTTCTGCAACATTCCCCACCATCTGCCTTTTTTATCTAACAATCCCCTTTTCTCTAGTTCTGCTTCAAAAAAGACTCGGAAGATTTTATAAGTAGCTACTGCAAAGGAAAGGTGTAAGTTGGTGTGTCTGGCCTCAGAAAATCAGCTGCTGCTGCTAATTAGCCCAGCAATATTTTGACTTTATTTTCAGTGAGAAAACAAATTTCTCTTTCTCACAAAACAAATTAGGAAACTCTTCATCAGATCAGGAAATGACAAGAACTGCAGCCTTTTCTGGTGAGCAGAGAAATCCTTCCATGCTTCCAGAGTGTCCTTATAAATCCTTCTCCCTCTGATTTCCTCGATTCAGTGTCCTGAGAAGAATCTCATTCTGTTTGTTAGGATTTTCCTGCCTTTACTGTTTATGAAAGTACATCTAAACTAAAAAAACAACTTCAGTCTTCTACCATAAGGCAAACATTTCCAAGGTAGCCCCTACAGGACAAAGGTGGAGAGTAATAGAGTATCGTGTACAACAGGTTCTCTGAGACCTATCCAGGATAAGCCTCAAGCATACATATGGGTAGGTTCACAGTTTGAGCCAAACTATTACTTTGTCAACAGTCTGAACAGTCTGTAGAGGAAATGCTCTGGTTGTTCACAGACCCCTTATACAACATACGGGTATTTCCGTTTACTCAAGAGCATGAATTTTGAACAAGTCACCATGAAGTACAAAACTTCAAGGTTAATAACTTTTTCAGCATTGCTCCCAAAACACATACTGGAACTACGGACTAGAAAATTCCCAATGAATCAGAGCAGTTTTGGGGAGAATTAGAATCCAGGAATGTAGGAAAAAAGTTCAGAGGATTTCTTGATTTTATAAAATATTATTTTCAGGATGGCTGTTTCTTAGGAACAGTCTGTTAAAATAATCCAAAATTTGGTTTAAGAAGCTTACTTTATATCCCCATGAATTACAGAAACCTAAAAACAATCCGTGTCAGCATGTGAATTTTCGGCTACTCAAGCTTTAAACAGAAATGCATGCTGTATTTCAACTATAACACAGCTGTTAATCTGCTACAGTTGTAAAACCACTTGCATTCAATTTGCCATAATTGAGTCTGATATACCACATTTATAATCTGAAGTACTTGGGGTTAAAAATTCCACCACAGATCATTTTCTTTTTCAGGAATTGATACCAACATAAAGGACAGTTTGGGTAGAACGGTTTCAGATATTCTTAAAGAACATCCATCTCAGCAGTCACTCCAAATTGCAGCTCTACTTCAAGGTAAGTCATATTCAGTTATATATTTGTTAGAGACAAATCAGAATATCATGGAAGAATATTAAGGTATATAGTAATTTCTACTCTTTAAATATTTCATTATAGAAAAGAGTAGTCTTTTGAATTAAAAAACCAAAATTCTTGTTTGCTAGATACACAAAAATAAGTGGTTGAATATCTGAATTTCAGAGTAAACCCTTTCTCTTTTTTGGACAATAGATATTAGCATAGTGTGTCACTTGTAGTTTGTACATTCTTTGTTACAAAATAACATATTGTGATATTTCACTGCAGTTCCATTGAATTGTGATGGTAAACTACAACTGAAATGCTTGATTTGCTCGTGAATAACAACTATGACTGAAAGATGATGACAAATTTTCATAACATTTCATTACATTTTCCTCATTTTCCTTAAATTAAAAAAAAATTAAACCAAGCAGTAACTTTTGTCATTATAGCAGAAGAAATATAATTTTTATGTTTTTTTTCTCATTCCTCATCTTACTTTCATGATGTAAGACTGTCGGAATTCTATTGTTTACTTCAATTTTTTACTGTAGAAGATGGCAGTAAAGTGATGAAACATGAGTTAGAACATAACTCAATGTTAAACATCATTCCTTCTCTTCTATGGAATTTGTTCCCTGCATTTTCAGGTTAGTCGTTCTTAACTGTGTTTGACAGAGGAGTTCTCTGCAGGTACCATTGCTGCATCTCCACCTGTATTGATTATTCCTGTCTTTAAATAAGCCATTTAAATCAGCTCAGTGTTGGTTCTACATATGAACTAGCTCATGCTTCAGTCTTCCACATAGCTGTATCTCATAAGAACATCTAGAGAAATGAGGTCTTGTGGCCATACTGTATCCTTCTGGTTTTCTTTTCTGAATAACTTCCAAGCTTGTTAACCAGCTTCAGTAAAGTTTTCCAGTGAGATAATGGACCAAAGATACAAAGCTCCTGTAAGTATAATGAAAATTTTGCAGGCTGGAGGAGAGGTATTCTCTTAAGGAGCAGATTCATGTTATAAGTGAACTGAATTAACAGCTTGCCTTGATGTCTCCCTCTCTCCCTCCTCCCTATTTTCTTTTTCCCTTTCTCCCATTCCCCACCTTCCCCCTCCCCTACTTTCAGCTACACAGTTCCCTTCCATATTCTCTGCTTACAGGAGATTGCAAAGTGATTTGATTCAGTTCATGAACCAGTAATATATAAAATATATCATTTACTATATTATCTATATTTAATAGTAAGTAACACTAATAAAAAATAAGATTATAATTGTATAAATATACATTTGTTTGTTTTAATGAACTTGCCTCCTGTGTGATTCAGGTTCCAGAGTTACTTCTGTCCTGGTAACTGGCAGAAATGTACATCAAAAAGTGGGAAGATATGGGTGAGGGAAGTAGGACTTCCCACTATGAGCAAAAGGGAGTTCTTAATTTGACTCAGACTGTATGGTGAAACTTCAGCCTTTATGTCCTCACTGAGCTGCAGCATGAACATACAACTATGTAGAGGAAAAGAGGGTTAATATCATACTGAAACTTCTTCAGTGGCAGGAAAAGGGTCAGTCGGAGCTTCCACTTTCTTAGACATTCAAATCAATCATCCTTCAGATATTAATCTAATATTAATCTAATTCACTAAAATGTCCCATCACCAACTAAACTAATTTTCATTTTAGTATCTCTGTATTGTTCTATTTTCTCCTTAGTGTGATAACCTTGCAGTCTCAGCCCCATTGATGAACAAAGTTTCTTCAAAGTTCCGTTGCTCTATGAAAGACAGAGCACCCAAACCTCTCTCAAGGGTTTGTCGTGTTGATGGATCAGTACGTACCCTTAGTTTTTACCACAAAAAAGAAATATATCAATTTCAAGGCATTTTGGTGCTTTGACATGCAATCTTTTTCACCTGTGTGCCCTGAAAATATAAAGACTGCTTAGTAGTTTCAGCTCATATTAGTATGACGAAACCGCTTGTAATGAGCAGCTGTTTATTTTTACTGTTTGCCTTGTAGTCAGAAGTGATGTGCAAGGATGAAAAATGTTTACAAAGATGCCATTCTGAGTCTTAAGACAACCTGAGGAGACTCTTCAGAACTCCCTTGTGGATCCCACTGATATTCTTTTTCATCAGCAAAGGGTTCACTGAAGGTTTAACCATCAAAGATAAAGTTCGAACTGTGAGCTGAAGTTGAAAAATAGTATCAGGACTGGCAGGATTCAGTACTAGCACTGCTGATGATACAGTAAACCTACCCTCCTCTAAAAAGCCAGTTGAGTATACTCTTCAATGAAGTATAAGCATTTATCCTGTTGTAGCTGAAAAATCAGTGAAGCACTGGGATTTTGGGAAACCTGAATGTACTGTAATTGAGTTCAACTTCAGTGGGTAATGAATTCCATGCAAAGAGTGGGCAATTGCTGAGAGAGACTTAGTGGCTTCCAAATACATTCCTGTTAAAGCTCCTGTCTTCAGATGATTGTCTAGAGAAGCTTTTATGTCTCCTTCATGTAGACTTATAGGAGAAAGAAATTAAATTAATGGTATCAGACAATTACTGACCAGATTTTGTAAGTTTCTTCCTAATTTTTTTATTTATGCAGACACAATGGCATTGAATTGATTCTTTCACCTTATTACCAGGATAGAGTAAGATTTTACCACCTAGCATTCTCATTATTTTTTAGTATTTCTCCCTTGCACTATTATGAGTGTTACTGTACAAGTTTATAGTATTCACATAGGACAATATTTGTCCCTGCCAAAAGATGTTAGCTTTCAAAATATAAAACCAAGGCTGAAAGATGCATATAAACAGACTGGCAGAAATGGGTAAGGAAATAATGTGACTGGTATTCCTGGTGGGTCTAACAGGTAGTGTTCTCTCCTATATGCAGAGGGGTAACAGAGTTGTAAGAAAAGTTTTGACAGAAAATGAGTTGGGTTTGAGGATATTTATGAGAAACTTCCTTGAAGAAGAAGAAAATAATTTATGTCTTTAGAAGCAGTTCATGGAGGCAGTAAAACTAAATCCATTCAGCTGACAGTAAAACCTACAGGACTGGTGGCCTCCTGTGAATGAAGCCTCCAGAATTTATGAATTGTGGATGGAAGTTTCTATTGGTGTTCTCCCTTTTTTAAAGAATATTTACAAAACATCTTTTCTCACTATCCTGAGAAAATAGTAATTGAACTTTATGCAAAAAATATTTTTTTTGTGTTTGCAAAGTCTGCCATCTTTCTAGAGGTTTTGCTGCGTTATCTGATAGAAGAAGATAAATAACAAGATCACTTTAAAGAGCAATGTGAAAAAGCTATACACCACCTGAATGTTTTTTTTACTGCCTATTAATTATAGATGGACTGGTTAGAAATGACAGTTCAGGTTTTAATTATTTGTCTTTCATATATGTCCCATCGTTTTCTGTGTCTTGCTCAGGTCTGAGTTTCATTGAACTCAATTAAAAACACTTATTACAGTTTAGATTGTTCATGTGGTAATGAAGAAATAGATGTTTAGGCGTTACGTACTCAAAGAGCAGAGAATTAGAATACTGTGCCAAGTAAGGCCAGTCTACTGGATGCATTTCGTGGATGTAGTGAAACAACAGCACTGAGTACTGTAGCACTTCATGGTATTGGCACTTAGGGCTTTGTAATTAGGCATTGAAGATAAAATGGATGTTGCCAAGGCTAGTAGGCCTAAAATTAAACCAACCAGCTGTGTTTTAGTTTTAGCACATGTGAACGTGACGCAGGTGCATGCTATACCATCTTTCAGCTCTTTCTCCACAGCCCACCATGCTCTCTAGTAGAATCTTGCTCTTTTATTATTTCTGGAATCAGAATTCTTGTTATTATGAAAAAAAGGAGATAGTAGATAAACAAATGAAAAATGACATGAGCTCCAGGAAGGCACAATAAGCTCTACTGTGTAGACAGTATGGAGGGAGATGTAATGGAAAGCTGCTCAAGAACCTAACATTGTTTGTAAATGTTACGAAATTATTCATAAATGGAAAATGCATAAGCAGCTGCAGAACCCGGACTCCTTTCTTTTCCCCTCTGCTTAAATAGCTTTGGTGTCATTAGCACTGGCTCTCTTTTGTGCATTCTCACTCTTTCTTCCTTTCCATTTCTTTCTGTGGACAAGTAGATCTTCCATTCCCTTGAGTGCAGGAGGCCAGTCTCATTGGAAGGATGGAATAGGTTTCCAGTCAAGGATTTAATTACAACTGTGTGGGATGTAAAGAACTGGGATCTCAATCCCCCTTTGTTGTTTTTTGCTAGAGACTTCTCATCTCCTTTTCTAGGCTATTGTGCAAAAGCTGTGGAGTATTAACTATGTTTATGAATTAATTTATCTGCTGTTGTTTTGGAGACTGAAAGTTTAGCTGTGCCCTTACCTATTTCAGGACCATAGCAGTACTTGAGTGCTTTTTTCTGTTTATCTTCCCTGAATATGTGCACAAAAGTCTCCTCATGGGCCTACAACTTAAACATCTACTGATTTCTGGTTTCTCTGCGATTAAGTTAAACTTGAGTCAATCAGAATTGTCCCCTGAAATTTAGAAGACTGAAGTCAGCCCAGCTTCCATCTCAGCTCAAGTCTGTCACCTTAGCGCACTCGGAGGCAGTAGTTACCAGTCACCAGTTGGTTTTCTGTAACTTCTGCTGCTGTGAATGGAAGAGAAACTGGGTTATGAAGCCTCAGGTGGGTTCCTTCCCAGGGGAGCAAGTGAGCTGTTTTGGGAGGAGCTTTTAGAGAGCTCATGTGCTGGGGCAGGGCTCCATGGAGTTGCAGGATCCTCAGCCAGGTTCTAGGAGAGCCCTGGGGAGGGCAGAGGGTGCTTTGAAGTTTGCTGCCCTTCAGGAAGACATGGAGTGAAGGAGGAGCAGGGATCCTCCTGCAGGGACATCGGCCATGGAGGGGAGTGGTTTCTAAACCAGTTTTATTCCTCCAGTCTAGTTACTTGGAGTCTTCTGTCTGAAAAGGTGAGTGTTCAGAATTTTATTCTAATCAAATCTGGGTTTTTTAGAGTTTAAAAAGCCTTTTGGTCTCTTTGGGGGAGGTCACTCTAGGGAGCAACTCTATGTGAATCCACACCGTGGCATGGCTGAAGGAGGCTCTAGAAACAGAAAGGAAAGAAGCTCATACTTCATTTAAAAAAAAAAAGGTTGTTTGGTAGGTTTTTTTTTTTCCATTAAAAGGAAAAATAAAAAGTTCTCTAAGGTTAATGTAGCCACTACTCTAAGAGCCAAGGTTTATAAATAAAGCAAAAATCTTGACCCTCTCACCTCACTGAGGAATTAGGACCTAGAGGATCTGAAGTTAAAGCAAGCTGTGCTCTAGAGCCTGAGCTTTTACTGCCCTGGAAGTTCAGCAGCTCCAGCTGAGCTGGGCCATGTTCTCTTCATGGCTGGGCTGGCCTTCCCGGCTCTGGCCGGTCTACGGAGAGGTGACTGTGTTTCCCTGCTTACATGTTAACGCTTTCCCTTCTACTTGGCTTTGGCCTAACCAGTGTTAGAGAAGCTGAGAAAGCTGGAGTTCCAACTGTTTGAACTCTCTGGTGCTTGTTATCTTCTTAGGTTCATATTCCCCACTGCTCTTATTTCCACTGCTGTGTGACCACTTTTATGTTATTACTTTTTGTGCACATGGCTCTATTTAGATTGAGTGAAGCTATGTTAAAATCAGATAACTGTAGAAAAGAATGCTACTAAGCAGGCAAAGTTTTTGAGATTCTTAGTATTAACCCTCACTGAACTGTAATCTGCCGTTTGAGTCAACAAAAGTAAAATACTCCATTCTTCCCAAAAGAGTATGGTGAGGAAACATCTCTGAAGTGTATAATAACATATCCTTCCTTCACGCCTTACATGCTAGTCATGCCGTCTGTCTTTGAAACATGGAACAGGATGACAGTAAGCGAGTGAAGGAAGTATTATGAATCTGACAGGCCGTGTCCCAAACAACCTTCACTCTCCCCTACCGTAAGAATGACAGGCTTTTCTCTGAAATGTGTGAGATCACAGCTGGGAAAACTGTTCTGGTCGTTAAGTGGTATAATTGACTAAGCTTAGCTTTGTTCTGAATTATCTTTCTTTTTTTGAGGAAAGTGATAGAATCCAGAGCAGTCTCTCAAGTATACTGTAGTCAGTGCACATGATGGTAACAATATCATCTTTTTAATAAGTTTGGGCAGGCTTTGAAGATTAATTTCTAGCCAGCTGCAGAAGAAGAACAGAATTTGGTTGCTGGTGAAAGCATCCACTGCTTGTGTGTACTTTGCCTTTGCCTCTTGACATAGATCACCTGTTTTGTGTCTGTTTCTTTGATAATATTATGGGTAAGTATACCTTTACCTAAACTATAAGCCTCTCTCTCACAACTGAGGCCGTGTCTTTATTTGTCTTGTACATATGCAGTAGAATTTTCAATAGTATAAAACGACGTTAGGAGTAGAAGTCCCACAGAAGTCCAAAGTTTTAAGGGCTGCGCTCTTACAAGGATGGCACACTGCTGGCCTGTTCTAAACCTCTACAACATACCTTGTACTGAGCCTTTTGTAGAGGTTTTCTGGAAGGAACTCTGCAGTTTTTAAAGTAAGTATTTATGAGACTTACATTGAACTTGGAATTTCCTCCTCAGAACTAGCCTTCAGCAGGTAAGTGCATTGGTCCTAAAGTGGGGCCTGAGAAAGAATGAAAATAGAGTGTTATTTTAAAACCACCATCTCATATGAATATTGGACAGCAAGGTTAGTCCTTCACAATCTCCCCTGCATTTGCTTTCCTAATAATATCTGTATTGATCCAATAATTTTAACACTCCCACCTGGCAGAACTTCATTTTAGAGTTGCTTTTGGATAGTTGCACAATTATGAAGCAAATATTTTCAGGCATTAATTTTTTTATTATTTTATTTTTCTTTGGGTCTAGCTTCCTTTTTATTTCTCCTCCATCTTGCACATTAACTTCACAAATTATATAGCTGACAGAGCTGGAAAGCATTCCAGAGCATTTTGTCATGCTGCTGGTTTTCTCATGGTCTCTTACAGCTCATCTTTTCTTCTTTGCTTTCAGCATTATGCAAAAAAATAGAAGTGCCCGTTTTCATATGAAGAAATGTATGACAGGTTATTCAGGAACCATTGCCAGCCATCAAATTTAATACATGACATTTTCAAATCATACATTCTTTTAAAAAAAAACCAACAACCTGCAAAGAGTTCTGAAACTGCTTGCTGTTCTCTGCTGTTTCCAATTTCATTTTCTCAGATGTCTGTTTTATCATAGATTGTATTTGGGTTTGGGGATTTGTTATTTAATCAGGAATAAAAGCAAGCTAAACAAGTGCATTGTAGACTGTAGAAATTAAATCAGGGAGATTTCACTTCCCAGAAACTCTTTAGTCTTTCAGTGTGATATTGATGAAAGCAGTTATTGTAGTTTGCTTTTGTGTGTGTTGCAATATGTGCTGTTGTGCTTACTATCTGGTATCAGAAAGAGCTTGTTAAAGCAACTTCAGAAAATCAAGAAAATACAGATGCAGAATAACTGCCTGAATTGAGAACCAGTCACTCTTCTGGGAAAAAAGCACCACTGTTGCATAAATTAATTTCTAGTTATTATTTAATATTTGTCCCACAATAACATTCATTAAGGTCCTGGTGTTCCATTGAGCTAGCCTGTGTACAAAAGCACATGAAAATAATGTATATATTTACATAAAAATAATAGTAATGAAATTGAAGTTTAACACGTTTATAATTCCACATTTTTCTGTTTTTATAAACATTGTCATGAAGGTGGGACAAGGGAAGTTTTAAGAAGGAAAAGCACAAAAATTTTAGAACGCTGCTTTTTAGATTGCTAGTTTCAACTAAAGTTTTGAGATTGCATTCTTTCCTCTCCTGTACTATCTCTGTGCTGCAAGCAAAATGTTTGGTTTTCTTAACAGTATCAATATATCTACTTATTGTGAACATCCTGAATATCTTGACTAAAAACTCTTCACAAATTCAGAACAAAAGACGACTCTTTCAACAGTAATAATGTAATGGAGCAGTTACATAGATATTTTAGGGACACAGGAAAAACCCAGGGATAATCGCAACTCATTACTCCTACAATGAGATTTCTGTAACAGTTTCAGCAGATTAAAGAACTGGCCATTATAGTGTTTTATAATACTTTCAAGAAATTATTGCTTTGCAGCAGTGTTTATGAATAATTACAAGGTTGTAATATGAAAAATTGAAAAGGCTTTGATGAAAAATGAAGTAGCAAATGTACTTTTGATTGGAATAAACCCCCTTAATTCAGGAGTTTAAGTGTGTGTGTATCTTTAAATTGCAGAATATGTGGAAACAGGAAATGCAAGTATTTCAGAGGAACGCCCACTGGAATGCGCAGAACATCAGTCTTGCATTTTGTCCCCAGAAGTTCCTCCATCTCCAAAGGCTAAAAGTAAATACATGTACTCTGTGAATATAGAAGCTTTATTGAACTTCTCTTTTAATGTTAAAATTATATTGCCTACACATTCATACAAACATACAAAATGAAAAAGAGAGATTAAGAAAGTTATTGATATTGAGAAACTTTTTTCCACCATCAATTACCTATCTTGACTACATACACCATAATCCATGTCATATAGGAAAGCAAAGAACTGTATTATCAAAAAGGACAAGTCACTGGTGGATTATAATGTATTACATTATTTGATCTTAAATATTTTTAATTTATCTGACCATACACATTTCATAATCAAGTAAAACAGAAGGACACTAGATATGTCAAAATACTCTGCAGGCATTGTTCACATTCAAGTTAAAGATTGAATTTATCTTTTGCAGTGAGTACCTCTTCCAATTGTGTTACATTTGGATGCCTCATTCAAAGATCATGTGTGTACTGATCTTCCATTCATCTTCTAACATATCTTTCATATACCGTGACTGTCACTGTTGTATGCACATGTTTTCATCTTGTGTTCTAGTTCACCCTTTACACACCACAGACACTTGAATAGGGCATTTCCTGAGCATGATGTTGTCCCATTTTTCCATGAAAATCATCCTCCTGTAGAACCAAACCTGACTTCTGCCTTTTGTAATCATCCAAAGTAGATGTAGTTGACTGCTGGCAAATAACTACACCTTTCTTCTTTGTTTTTGTTGTGTGGATATTTTGTGGTGGTGGTGTTTTTTGGACTTTTTTAAAAACACATGTACGGAGAGAGTTGTCATTCATGAGAAGACTAAGCTTACTACTGCACACCAGGTTATGATCTTCATGGTGACAGTAAACAAGTACTCTAGTTCCATTCATGTTTCCCATTGGGGTACTTAACAGACATATGGTGTACAAAGACAAATAGTTCCTTTGAGATTAGTAGAATAATGAAATCAACTACCCTATTCAATAGAAATGTCTGTCCTGAAATTAAGTAGTAAATATTTTTAAAATATGTTTTACTTTTTAGCTATAAGGTCATGATCTCACATTCCTTGTTTCCACTTTCAAGGTATAAATACTGTAAAATGTGCTAGCTGGCTTTTGCTTGTCTGTTGTGTAATCTGGTTCTAAAGGAAAGAAATTGTACTTGATTATGCTTCCCATCCATCTGTCTGCCACTCTCTGACAATCTAATTTCAAATAATTTAAACCAAATTTGAAGAGGGATAGCTGTATCAATTACCTTTCTGTGACTTTCATGAAAATAGGTAGCTAGATAGAGCAGAGAGACCTTAATTAGTACCTGCATTGAAAGAAATAGGCAAAATTTGTCTTTTATGTATTCATTCGGGCAGCAATCAGCCAGCCAGTTAGCATACACTTACTCACAGGTTAGTCAGCACCCTTGCAGTTCCAGTTTTGTCACACAGAATTCATTCATGCCCAGTAAGAAATGTTGCAGGCCGTATGTAGCAGAACATGGGATTGGTGATATGAACGTAATTCTGTAGGAAACATTAGTCCTGTTTCTTTTTAGGGCACTGTATCATGATTTTAGAATAGTTCTTAATATTTAGGCATTTTATTTCCAATTTTTATTTATTATAATATTATTCTGGAATAATTTCAATTTTCTAATTAAAAAGCAGAATATAAATAAACCTGATTATATTTTTGTTTAATTTACAAGTTTTGTGCAAAGTTACCATTGAGTAAGAGCAACAAGAGTTTTGAATACAAAATTTCATTTATTTAGATATTAAAAGGCAGTTAGATGTTTTTAATTAACAACTTTGTTCTTGGCTCTGAACATTTTAGTCATAACTGGTCGTAGTTGTAATTTAAAAAATATCTTAGAATATGTACGTTTACCTACCATAACAAACAGTGACTATGAAGAAAAATGACACAAAAAGAGCTCTAGACCAAGCAGATACAATCTTCTCTGGGGCTTTTCTGGTTACATGAATGTACATATGTGTGTATGCTGAGCTTAATATGCCCACTGTGTTTTTCCTTTTCAGAATTTTATTCCCAAAGATTTAATAAAATGGAATTAGCTTTGTATTTTACCAAGTCTAAGGACTGTAGTTTCCAACAACATGACTCTTGTGAACCTGGTCAAGAGAAGGGATTTCTTATTTGCTCCTGGAAAAACTTAGCTTTCACTCACATTTTCCTTGTTGTTACTGAAGGTAGCTGTGTAGCACATATGTAATAGATTAGCAAAACCTAATGCAGTTGTTCATAACAAGTAGCTTTTTACTCTGCAGAGGTCTTGCTGCTGCTCGTGGGCTATTTGTGGAAAAGTTAGCACTCAATGTGATTCTAATACTTATTACTACCAGTATTTCTAATAGTGGCCGTCAGTTAGTATAGACATATAAAGCCCATTGTCTTACTATTCTGGTAGATTTCTTAACTAAAGATAAATTAAGGAGAAAACATGAAACAATGCAGAATGCACTGAACAGGGGTTTCTGATAGACTTCTGTAGGGAGGCTTGCTTTAAACTTGTAGGGTTTGCACAGTATATCCTTCCACCAGTCCATTTAATCCTGCAAGAATTTAATCCTGTGCAAGAATTGTTTATAAACATAGCTACTTTGACAGGACAGATGTGCATCGTCAGAAACTCCGTTCCAACCTACTTACAGTTTATGGAACCTATGTGGTGTATTAATTGATCACAGCAGCAAACATGAACTCGATGCAGAGTACGGAACTCTGATTTTGTATGTTTGTAGAAACATTCTTTCCTGGATGAATTTTATGTTCTTGGATAGTTGCTATTTCTAGCCAATTTTCAGGATTAGGAAACAGAGAAAGGGTAAGTATATGTTGTAATTCATCCTTATTGAATGCAAGGTATAGGGGAATGCGCAAGTATGTAGATTACCTCCAGCGATTCCTATTCTGAAATGAAATGTCATTATTTGAGGGGAGAATTGTGCATGAAGGTGACTGTTTAGATGATAGGGCATGGAATATAGCAGCTAGATATGGATATATAACAGATATGGAATATAACAGATAGTCAATAAAATTTAAAGAATGTGCATTTCCTTTTTAGGCATAAATTACCCCTGATATTCTAATTATTGACTAATGGTCTGTCTGTTTTTAAAGGTGAAGCTGTGACTGGAGAATTATCAAAGCTCTTAGATGAAATCAAATTGTGCCAAGAAAAGGAATACTCTTTTGAAGATCTGTCTCATACAATATCAGACCATTATCTGGACAATTTTAGTAAAGTATCAGAGGAAGAACTTATGACCAGTGGAAGCCAAGCCAAGCTTAATGTAGTAAGTAAGATGGGATACAAAGACAATATATTCAGTTATATCTGCTTTATTTATGGCACATTCAAGAAAGAAATAGTGCAAAACTAACATTATAATAAAAAAAAACAACAATATAGCATGTGCTCCTTACAGATTTAGAATTTAATGTTCCCCTTATTTTACAAAGATACTGCTTACCACACCTCAGAATGGCTCTTTAATACACCATTAATATGACCAAAAGTTCAGGTTAGTTGTTCTTTTGAGCATGGAGAGTGCAAGGAAGGTTTTTTTTTTTTGAGAAATCAGTTGAAATCAGTATGCTCAGTACTATAGCAAAGACTAAATACTTGCAGAATCTGATCAGAAGTGTTCCCCGAAAGAAGAAAATAAGCATCTTCAGTTATGATTCTTATACATTTTATTACTGTATAGCTTTCCCAGTAGCCTAATGCTATTAAAGACTGAGTCTGTCATACTGAAAATTGTTGTGGTTGTGATACTTCAGTGATTTCCAACTACAGTTGAAAATATGATTTCATTAATACTAATCCTGTGAACAAAGTGCTCTAGGATTCATTTTTTCTTTACAGTTAACAAAGCTTTCTTTATTGTTGTTAAATTGAATTATCTTCCTCAATAAGTAAAGTAAATGAGATTGCCCAGGGAGTAAAGCACAGAACAGAGCAAAATGCTAAGTGCTCAATTTCAATTAATGTTGTATATAAGTTAAAAAAAAATTATGCTCTCATATGTGGGATAAAACATGGCAAGTTAAGGTCTTTTATGTTCTAGAGGATTTATTACAATATATGTAGACAGAATGAGATTTAGTAAGACAGTTAGGTGCCCTGAAATGCAGAAAATACCTTTGTAAAGGCCTTCCAGATGTTTGAATGATTAGATACATAACCCATATTGAAGTCAGTCTGAACAAGCTAGTGATCCCATTCAAGCATTTTTATACATCTTTCTAGTATCGCTCTGTGTTTAGGTGCTAACTGCTATTTAAATTTGCTCAGCTGCTGTTTTGCAGAAAATGTAATCCATATAATTCTATCTACTCAGACTGAAATTTTTACAGACCTAAATGAAATACAATGTGAATAGGAAGTATTCAGACACTAAATCTGTAATTTATGTGCAGCAGGCAAACACAAAGGCAAATTAGCCAGTACGTTTTTTTGAGATTTCATCTGTTTGTATATTGAACTAGATGTGAAAACAAATCTTCAAAAATAGGGACTGTTTAAAGCATGCTGTGGCTCTCTCCTACCAGTGCACCCAGCTTTTCTTTCAAAGAAAACTAGAATCAGGATGATGGGTACACACTCCCAAGATCAAGTCAGGATGGAAAGGAGAGCACGTTTTCCCCTAGAGTAAACCCAACTGTACAAGCCTATTATGGAGAGGACTCTTTGCTGTGATGTGAGATTTTCCTGTTTGATCTAAACCAGCCATTTCATTTTTTAAAGTATTTTAAGGTCACTCAGACTGTTCAGTTGCTACCTGGCTGCCTTGCATCAAAAAAAAGGAAGTTGTTCTCATTTTTTGACACACTGTCTTTTAGTTTTGGGGAAGTGCTGACTTCCCTTGGTGTGTAGACTCCCTGTATAGTGCATGGGTGATAATGAGAACCCACATGCGCTGTAAGGAGCCATCAAAGAGCAATCAGGAAGAAGCGCTAAAATGAAGGATATGTTTAGCTCTGAAAATGGGTGCAAAGTTGAATGCTACCAAACTACTCTGGGGGCAGGACCAGCGAGCATGGTGGTGGAAGAAGTGTGACAGTAGGGTGATGATTGAAAAAACTTAAATGAATATTTATGTATAAGTACATGATGATACAGAGAGAGAGAAGTGGAGACATAAATAGATATGGAGAGTCAGAAATAGATTCCTTGGATATGCATTAAAGAGAAAGATTTTTACAACTTCTGACTTTAGTTTTCTCCTCACTGGAAAGCCTCTGTAAAAATCTCAGTAGGGTAAGTGGGGTCTTCTCTGTTGCCTGCATTCATTCAGCTCACATCCATTGCTGCTGCACATGCCAAGACCCTATGGAAGCAGAGGCAGCACAAGAGTGTGGTAACGCTGGAGCACAGGCTCTTTCTGCCGACAGGATCGAGTGTTGTCTGTTCCCAACTCCAGCGCAGGGCTGAGAACAAGCGAGCAGTTACTTCGGGTTCCAATCAGTGTTTTTTTCCCTAACTTCACTGATGACTGTGCCA
Organism: Cariama cristata; assembly: GCF_000690535.1. Taxonomy (NCBI): domain Eukaryota; kingdom Metazoa; phylum Chordata; class Aves; order Cariamiformes; family Cariamidae; genus Cariama; species Cariama cristata. Next base: position 2,464 of record NW_009628368.1, on the reverse strand, counting down.
TCATCAGCTCTGAAGAGGTGTAGAAGTCAGGTCCCTGCTGGTAATGTATCAGATGATGCCATTTCCTGGACAAATGTTGATTCCAGAGATGATGGCTGGTGTAGGCTTTTCAACTTCTCTTGTAGTACAGTGATCTGAACAGATTCCAAAACCCAAGTCATGACACTTTGTGACCCTTAGGGAGATTCTGCAAAGGACCTGGCTGCTAGGACACATCTGCTTTTTTTGCACCATGGTACTGGTCAGAGAAATAGGAGGCCAAGACTGGGGAATTTCTGTTTGGAGTAGTAGATTGTACGTCAAAAACAGTAAGTTGGAGCAAGGAGCATCAGGAGCCACCTCCTGAGGATATCATGGGCATGTGAAAGAGAAGGCATCAGGAAGCAGAGTGTATTTCCAAGCATTTTTTTAACTGCCTCTTCTGAAGAAGGCCAAATCACCTATGGTACTACTCTAGCTAAATAAAGTTTAGATTGATTCAGGACTGCAGAAAGGCCTGTCTGTCTATCTAGGATCCACACCCTAGAATTCTCTCCTGAATCTAAGTGTCAACCTCTTTTATTTGAAAGAGCAGGGCTCACTGGTTTTTTCTAGTGTAAGGGTAGTGAGGATGCCTGCTTTTTAATATAGTAACTTGACAGTAAAAGGCTTCATCTGTAAAGTGGAAGACTGGTGTTCGGTTCTCTCCACAGCATAAGGGTGGGTTTTAACATCACTTTTATAGCGTCTCAAATAAAAGGACTGAGCATCAGCCTGTTGCTCCCCTCCAGTATTCTTTCTGGATTTTACAACCACTGGAAAAATACCAGTGCAATCCTGAAAGCAGGATTTAGGACTCCCTATTCACTAGCAAATTCTGTTCCTTTTCTGGCCTCAGATGTCTTGCATCATTTGTTGCTCAGTGATACAGCACCTGTAGAATACTAGATTTTCTCTTGAAGAAGTTGTGGGTTGGAACTATTTTAGGTCAAGGACAGAATTGAATTCATTCTTCCATTCACTGAGTTATTGGACATTTTAGGCATCCAACCACGTAGCAAGTTGTTCTGGTATGATTAGACAAAGGGACTTCCTTCTCTTCATCAAATTTTGCATTGAAAACAGTACACATTTTATTACTTAATATGTTTCTGTTGACCGAGTGTGTGACATGTGACATAAGGCATTAAAAAAACCAGAGGTTTATGTGCTTACAGTATTTTAAAGTCAAATAGGAAGCAAAGTTTGCTCAACTCTGAGGTTAGGTGAAACTGTAAAAAAGCTTTCTGGATGAAAATTCTGGGTTTAGTCACCTTAATTCCAAATTACTAGTCAACTCTGTATTGACTCTTAAGTTTCCTTAGGACATGGAAGAGCTGAATAGGAAAATTGAAGGACAAGATCTTGAGGACTGGAAGGTATGAACATCTGGGAGGGGAAGGGTACACTGAAGCAGTAAGTAAAAATAAGGAGAATAAGAATAGACACTACAGTGTAGTTGTGAATAGGAACAAATCTGAAGATGAATAAAAACGTCCCCACAGGACACTTCCATTCCAAAAGCTGAAAGGGAAACTGGGAAAATTTTGGGGTTCTAGAAAAGCAGACTGTGTAAACTTCCTGAATGAGGAGAGCAATTAATGAAGATGAAAACTGTGAATGCTTGCTTGCTGAATAGCACAAAATCAGATGAGAACACATTGACGTGATCTTTTATTTGAAGAGTACATTATAAAGAATAAACTAAAGAAAGTCAAGTTAAAGCTATACTGAAAATCTTGTAATTTCATTGCTTGATTTTGCAACTCTGACTGTGTTTCAATGTACTTCTGATGTGCTGTCATGTAAAATATTAATTCCATGTTTCCTTGTCTATCTTCATCAGTCATTAAAACATGTGTATCATGAGAGAGCAGACAACAGCCCCCGTTCATTTGTATCCACAAAATTTAAGGCCAGATTGAATGTAATTTTGCAACTGGAAATGTGGGTTATCATGCTACTTTAGAGAGAGCTCCTAAAAAGGCATTTATAGAGCTAGGCATCGTTTCAGTTGGAATTGCCCATTTTTCTCAAAGGCTTGTGCACTGGGTGGAGTTGATGATGGATTCATCAATTTTTACTCCCAGTTCCTGTCTGCCTTTTTTTCCCCCATTTTGATCATTGTGATTTGAATACACTCTTTAGTTATCCTGTGTGTGCAAAGGCATGGAAAGCCCTGATAGCTGCTGCACAGGCGAGCTGGAAAAGCTTTATACTTGTGTATTTTTTTTCTGTTTGCTAAATACAGAACTTTCACTCCAAATAACCAGGATTTGATTGTTCAGCAAGTCAGAAAAGGAGCTGTGCTTCAAAACATGTTCCAGAGAACATGAGGTGGAAAAAGATGTAGGAAAATCCTTGATTGTATCACAGTTTAGTTAACTTAGGTGTTTCCTTTTAAAAAATTAAGCTGTCTTAAATCATAGAATCATAGAATCATAGA